>NC_048230.1:71315143-71327019 GCF_002007445.2 Ailuropoda melanoleuca | reverse complement strand
TATATATATATATTATATATATATATTTAGGAGAGGCAATGTAGGGCAGTGGTTAAGGGTTTGGCCTCCGAAGCTGGACTTCCTGTGTTCAAATTCTGGCTCTGTCACATACAAACTGTGTGACCTTTGAAAGTTGTCTACCCTCTCTGAGCCATAATTTCCTTAATCTATAAAGTGGAAATGATGACATTACCTCATACAGTTATTATCAGGATAAAATAAGTTATTGTACGTAAAGCACTTCAAACAGTTCCTGGTATATGGTAAGTGCCAGAAAAGTGCTAGCTGACATTATTTGTACACACATACAGGAAAAGAAGAGTGTTGTTTTGCATATTTTAAAAAAACATAATGGTTTCAGGGGTGCCTGGCGGGCTCAGTCTGTGGAGCATGCGACTCTTGATCTCTGGGTTATAAGTTCGCGCTTCACAATGGGGATAGAGTTTACTTAAAATAAGTTAAATTTAAAAAAACATAATGGTTTCATAATGAATTTATATCAATCAGCAATTTCTTTTCTAACCAAAACCGTGTCTCAAAAATACTGCCCCATCAGTCCAGATCAGTTGAACTTTTTTGAACTGAACTGATACTTTAGTATTCCATTCTCTAGACAGTTTATTAAAATACCCTCCTACTTATGGACATTTAGGTGGTTTCCAATTTCTCACAACTACAATGGAACAGCCTACTAATTGATTTCCCTTTTTCCATTCCTGTTCTCCTTCCCTCTGTTTTCAGCACTGCAGCCAGAATTATCCCATTAAAAGCAGAGAGCTAATCAATACTCAAAACCCTCCCAGGCCTCCTACCTCATTGAGAGTAAAAATCAAAGTCCTCACAATGGCCCAGTTGGTCTGCCAGAGTATCTCCTGACATTCTCCTCCTTGTCCAGTTGATCCAGCTGCTGACTTGCTAGCTATTTCTAAAACATGCCTGCTATGCTCCTACCTTTACACTTGCGGCTCCCACTGCCTGGAACTCTCTTCCCTCAGATATCTATATGACTCACTCTTCACCTTCTGGAGGTGAAATTGTGGAGAGTGGACCAGATGTGTCTGTGCTTCCTTTCAGCTCTAAAAGGCTGCTGTGGTGATTTCAGACAGCGCAGTCATCCATTCATGAAGAATGGGAACTTGAGACTCAGCCTAGAATGTAATCAATGCAGAAGGAATGACAGGAGATGAATCCTTTGGGTCAGGCTTACCCCTTGGAACAACTTGGGAAGTTCTTGCACACATCCTGGCGAGCAGGCACTGCCTCATTCACTCGCTCACCCACTGGGCACTTTCTGCCTAATAGTGCCTGGACACGGCACAGCCCTGATGCCCCTGCTCTCCTAATGTAAAGCAAACTACTTTTACCTCCACCCCCACCAGGGCCTGGCTACTCAGTGGCCCTGCAGGTCCCTAGTGGTCAGGTGACGTGTCTGCTGACAGTGTGTAGCCACAGTATAGGCAGACCCTGCCCTTCCTTTGTCTCTGTCCAGCCCAGCCCTTGCCTTCCTCCTCTCATTGCCATCCACCCCTTGGGGCCTGGAGAGCAAATGGCTTTGCATTTTCCACCTCCTAATACACTACATTTATTTACCTCGTTTAGAGTTTGTCCTCTCCGGGAGAATGCCAGGTTCCCAAAAACAGAGATTTTGTCTGCCTTTTCACGATTCTATCCCCACATTTAGTACAGTGACTGACATACGGTAGGTGCTCAATTCATGCTGCAGTGACTGTGCCTCTGTGCCTCTATGTGAAAGTAGATGAATGTGTCTCTTGGAACTAAACCTAGAAATAGAAGTCCTAGGTCACAGGGCATACATGTTTGACATTTTAATAGATGTTGCTAACTTGCCCTCTAAAACAGCCAAACCCATTCGCTCTCCTCCCTTGCAAATCCTTGATACCATCAAACTTTTAATTTTGAACAATCTGATGGGTGAAAATGGTAACTTCTTGTTTAAATTTAATTTAAATGTAATTTAAATTTCAGTATTATTAGTTGAAGCCAACTACCTTTGCATGTCTTTTTTTTTTTTTTTATTTGAAGCTCTAATTGGCTTTATTAAGGAATTCCTGAATTGGGCAGCATCCCATCTAGCAAGTAGAGGGGAGTCCCCATTTGCATTATCTTTAATGGCCAATTTTGTTTCTTTTTCTAAGAACTGCCCATTTTCCCCATTTTTTTCCAATTGAGTTTTTGTTCTTTTCTTACTGATTCATAGACTTTTTTAATTTATATATTGGGTTCTAACTCTTTGTTATATGTGTTGGAAATATTTAAAAATTTCCTACCCGAACATCATAAAATCTTTTAAAATTTTAAAAATTTTGATTTTTTCCTATCTTTAGGGTTTTAATTTGTTTTTGTTTGTTTTAATTTTTAATCTGAAATTTGTTTTTGTAAATGGTATGGGAAAAAAATCTAATATATTTGCTCCAAATGAAAAGCAAAAGTCTTAACTCCATTACTTGTTTGTTTCCATCTGATTCGAAATTCTAGTCAGCATTTACTAAATTCTGATATACATGGGTCTGTTTCTGGACTCTTAAACTCTTCTACTGATCATTTTTGTTGTTTTAAAAAAAATTCTTATGGCAATACCCTGCTTAAAAAAACTTTGTGGAAAACTTCACAAACATTTATATGAACATGTGTGTGTGTGTGTGTGTGTGTGTGTGTGTGTGTGTCACGAACCTATCATTCAGCTTCAACCCTTATCAATTTGTGGCTAATCTTGCTTCATCAATACTCCCACCTACATTCCTCCTTGCACTCTCCCGATTATTCTGAAGCAAATTCTAGAGTCATTTTATCCCTACCATTTCTATATGTATCTCTAAAAATAGGAAGGAGTATTAAAACAAAACCAAAACCACTCTTGCTGTTTATGTTTTGAAGAAACGAGATCTGTTGTCCTGTAGAGTTTTCCTGCCTGGATTTTGCTGATTGTATCCCCATGGAGTCAATTAACTATACTTTAAAAATTATGATAACTTAAAAATATGTTAATGTTCACGAGAGCTGATATGGCAATCACCGCCTCCCCCATTATTTTTCCAAATTCAGATGCTACATCTTGTGCTTTCCTCTTCTATATAAATTTTGGAATCAACTTGGCAAGTTCGTCACAAAACCTATTGCGAATTTCATCGGAATTGCCTTGAACTCTTCATATGGACAATTAACAGCTTTACAATGTTGGATCTCCCCATCCACTAATAAAGTATATAAACTCCTTTACTTATTTTTATAGTTATTTAACCAAGTTTTAGTTTTTAATTTTCAGATAAAGATCTTAAGCTTTTTTTTTTTTAAACTTTTTTATTTATTTATTTTTTGTCAGAGAGAGAGCACAAGCAGGGAGGGCAGCTGCCAAAGGGAGAAGCAAGCTCCCGGCTGAGCAAGGAGTCGAATGCAGGACTAGATTCCAGGACCCTGGGATCATGACCCCAGCCTAAGGCAGACGCCAACCAACTGAGCCACCCAGGCATCCCTTAGGCTTATTATTATCATTATTTTTAAAAGATTTTATTTATTTATTTATTTGACAGAGACCGCCCGAGAGAGAACACAAGCAGGGGAAGCGGGAGAGGGAGAAGTAGGCTCCCCGCTGAGCACGGAGCCCGATGCGGGGGGCTCGGTCCCAGGACCCCAGGACCGCGACCCCAGCAGAAAGTAGACTCTCAACGACTGAGCCACCCAGGCGCCCCTAGGCTTATTTACTTACACGTTGTAGTTTTTATTACAGTGATCTTTCCCCCCTTGTAGCTGCTATTATTTTCTGACTGATTATCGATGATGTATGGGACCAGACGTTCTTAATTCAAATGCCACCTCCTCCATTTATTGATTTTAGACAACTCACTCAACTTCTCTGAGCCTTTGTTTTCTCTTCTAAAATACGAGGAAGATAAAGCAAGGAACGTAAATGGAATTGAAAGGGAAGGACCAACCCATCATAAACTGCGGCTTTAAGCCAGTAATATCAGGGCGTGGGCTCAAAAAAGACTGAGACTCCTTAAAGGCTGGGACAGACGCTGAGGGCGAGTCTATGTTGTATACAGGGGACTCTATATTAAAACGAATCGAATTCCTATGAACATTCAAGGCACCATGCACTACATAGGAAGAATAAACATTCTCTTTCGTGAAACTTTTGGGGACGTCCAGGTGCGCGCCGCTGTGTTACCAGAAGCGATTCCTTATCTCTTCAGTTGGTACCACCTCTCCCGAAAATTTGGAGTGGAGCATTCTGGGCTTTGTAGTAATTTCCTTATTAGAGTTGTTCTAAAGGGCTCACGCAGTTGCATGAAACTACACTTCCCGGGAGCCTCCCGGGCCGGTTGTTTGCTTGTCTCTCATCCTGACTTCCGGCGTCCCTGTGATCCTCTGGGCCAATCGGGAGGCTAAGGATTGACGGTTGCTGCACTCTGATTGGTGCATTCGACTAGAGAGCCTGGGTTCAAATTTTCAACGGTAGTGAATGAAGTCCCGCGGCGATCTTCCGGGCGCTCGGTCGTCAGAGCTGAGGCAAGGTGAGCCTTGGGTTGAAACGGGGAGCACCTGGGGCGCGGCCTGCCCTTTCCCTGATTTTCGAACGGCTGGAGGTCGCCCCCAAGACCGCAGCGCCTCCAAGCGCCTCTTGGCCTGGGCCTCTGAGGCGGTCGTATTGTGTGGGCGCCACCCTGGCCAGGCGGAGAGGGAGCCGGGCTTCGGACCACCCTTCTCTTGGTGACAGTATTTTCCCGTGAACTGTGTCCCGACCGAGACTAGCAGGCTGCGTGTGCAGGTAGAGGCGAAGGCCGGCCGTGGGAAATAGGGGAATGTAAGGGTTGCAGGAGGCTCTAAGCTAATAACGGTAACGACCATTGTTACTACGCACAGATGAAATAAGCTTTCACTCGACTAAGCACTCTGCGTGCGTTTTCTCACTTAATTGTCGCACGAAACCAATGAAGCGGGTGCTATTCTTAGTCCCGCTTTATGGAGGAGGAAACTGAGGCCCGCAATCTAGATTTCAAGAAATGGGTGAAAACGGTAGCCCCGCCCTCAAGAAGTGTGGCTTTGGTGGAGGAAAACAGATGTGGACATAGACAACTACATTTAAAAACTATTGTGTAAGATAGAAAGGTAATAGATATGGTGTGAGAACATAATTGCGGGACTTTAATTCCAATTGGAGTTGTCCTTCTGTTTGGGATTTGAAATTCATCCTGTTTTATCCATATCTGCTTAGTCCTCTCCCTTTGTAACGAATATCTATTATTGCCTTTCTAATTTTCTATCCTAGTACATTTATAGATTGAGGAGGAAAGGAAAAGTGCGAACCAGACTATAATATGGTAGGATTGTTTTGCTCCCTTTTTCTTGATGTATGGTTTCTTTGTCTCATATACAGTTTTCCCGTAGTTAAGTACCAAGGGCTTGCCCCAGTCAGCCCTGCTTAGGACCAGACAGCATTGAGTGCTCTGCTGGTTTTGCTCTGGGGTCATCACTTTATGTACTCCTAGGTTCATTCAGCTCTACCTTGTCTTGACATCCCATGGCCTTTCTTTGTATTTGTCTCACTCATCGGGTGTCAGAATTTGAAACTATTTACTGCTATAATAAGGATATTCTTGTGTTGTGGCCTCAGTGTATTATACCCCCTGTCAAGCCACCCCTATATTATCCTTGGTTGTTTTGGAGTAGCACTGTTGGGTGTGTTAGCTCAATATTAAGTTGCCACTCTCGGGATAAAAATTTTTGTGGTTCCCAGCTCACTTAGCTAATTAATTGACTTTTGAGGGTGTATTGTGTGCTCAGATTGGTGTTAGATACTATGGATATTCAGATGTATGATGTTCTCTTGGGTTTTCTGGTGTGCTTGAGGACAAAAGACTGATTCAAACTGACAAGTGATAATCTGAACAAGATACGACAGCATTGGAGTACTCTGGTGTTATGTATTGTAAGTGCCCTGGCAATGTAGAGGTGAGGGAGATCAATGAGGCTTAAGACAGGCAAGCATGTCTTTGTGAAGCAGATGGGACACAAACTGGCTTTTGATAAGCAGAGTTTGGTTAGACAAGAACTAGAACAGTCTTGGTGCCCAGAAATTGCCCACTTACTATCTGCTGAATTGGATAGGCAGGAGGACATTATCCAAATTGACTACAAAATTGCAGGTATGAAAAACTGGATGTATTCAACTAGGTTGGTAAATTTGTTTAAACTTGAAAACTTTTGGGGCGCCTGGGTGGCTCAGTTGTTTGAGCATCTGCCTTCGGCTTGTATCATGATCCCAGGGTTCTGGGATCCGAGCCCCACATTGGGCCCTTTGCTCAGCAGGGAGCCTGCTTCTCCCTCTCCCTGTGCTGCACCCCTACTTGTGCTCTCTCGCTCTGTCAAATAAATGAATAAAATCTTTAAAAAAACCCCAAAACTTTAAACCTTTTAATAAAGTAGGTTGTTTTGGCCAGGCTTATGCTTAAGTCTGTGTATTCCAAACTTAATAAAGTTAACTTATCCTACATTTGCAATTAAGCTTCTCCAGGAGACAGGATTATGTGGAAAAGTCCTTCGTTTTTTGTTTAGATGCTAGGAGATATTCAAAGTTCTTCTATATCCCCTACATATTTTTTTCTTCAGCCTTTCCTGGGTCTCTTCCCTAATTCTTTTTGAATTGCTGGGGAAGGAAGGAAGAAAGGAGAGATCTAAATGCCCTTTGGCAAACCGAATTTTTGCAATGAGTAAAATTAGGAAATAGAACTGGGAGACTGAACAGCCCAAACAATTCTATGAATGGGTCTTATTTGAGACAGGGACCTAGAGATCAGTGGTGCAAAGTACTTGGTGCACAAAGTATAGATAACTGAGAGGGGTTCTGGTTATGTTTGTTTGCATAGAGAAATTTGATTGAAGGGAAATTAAAGATTAGTGAGAAAGGAGCTTACTTTAGAAATGTTTAAAAAATACTATTAAAAAAAGATAGTAAAAGTTTTTTTTTTTTTCCATATTATAAGTGTGCCTACTATTTGTCCTGATGTTTGAATAGGGTAGAAGTGTACACTATCACCCATTGGTGTCAGTGTTCCTAAATTGCAGATTTTGGAAAGGTAGTTTTAAAGTGGGAGTGTGTAATATTAAAGACACCATGAGACAGCAAATATATATTCAAAAACTTAAGCTGAGGTGTGCCTGGGTGGCACAGTGGTTAAGCGTCTGCCTTCGGCTCAGGGCGTGATCCTGGCGTTATGGGATCGAGCCCCACATCAGACTTCCGCTATGAGCCTGCTTCTTCCTCTCCCACTCCCCCTGCTTGTGTTCCCTCTCTCGCTGGCTGTCTCTATCTCTGTCGAATAAATAAATAAAATCTTAAAAAAAAAAAAAAAACTTAAGCTGAAACAGCAATTAAGTTTGACATTTGGGGCAGATTTATGCTATTTAGACTTTAGCTCTTAGAGGCACTCTTTGGTTTTGAGAGTGGGTATCCTTGATGTTTTATAGCCTTTTCCTTTTCTCTGTTAACCATTTTTACTACAGAGAATATGAACCTGTTATATCACCTTTCTGTTTCTTCCAGGTTCTTGATAGGAAGTACTTGCTAGACTTCAGCATTTCGGAAGGGAGGTGAAAAAATATATTGCAACTCTGAATCAAGCCTATAGGCAGGTGGACTGAAAGATTAAACCACAGGTAAGGCTGTGTCCAAAGTGAGTTACGTTAAAAAGGAATAAGAGGAACACTAATATATTACCACCAAAAGTGTTTAATGTATCTTCAAAAGTAACATATTTTGAAAGAAAAATTTTTTAATACGGAAAAACAAAAGAAAGAACTATCACTCAGTATCCTGCCTCTCAGATAAACTGTTGCTAACTTTTTGATAGATTTCTTTCCGAATTTTTCTGTGCCCATATTTGGTTTTAAAAAGTCATACACTAAAAATTTTCATTATTTTTTTCAACTTAATAATTAGGTTATAAACATTTTTTCATGTCATTAAAATTTGCAACAACTTTTATTTTATTTTATTTTATTTTATTTTATTTTATTTTATTTTATTTTATTTTATTTAAAAGATTTTATTTGTCAGAGAGATCATGCACAAGCAGGGAGAGCAGCAGGCAGAGGGAGAAGCAGGCTCCCTGCTGAGCGAGAAGCCCGATGGGGGACTCTACCCCAAGACCCTGGGATCATGACCTGAGCCAAAGGCAGATGCTTAACCAACTGAGCCACCCAGGTGTCCCGCTACAACATAATTTTAATGTCTATGTGGTGTTGCATTATACGGTTCTGCCATAGTATTTTATGCAGTGAAATCATTGGTCAAAAGAATGCATATTTTTAAGATTTGGGTACATACACCAAATTGCCTCATAGGAAAATTATGCTGATTTACATACCCACTTAATAGTGTATATTCACACAGGCACAAATTTATATTTTAGAAATATGTGATACATTCACATGGTGCAAAAATCAAAACAGTATAAAAAGTTTTATAGTTAAAAATCTTCTTTCAACCCTGTCACTGTCTACCTCACTTCCTGGCATCTCATAGGTAATCGTTTTTTGAGGTTCTTGGGTACCTGTGTATCTACATTCCAAGAAGGATACCTTTTGAAGGATGTAAATCTTTTCAAGACTGAATGATTGAGATTTCACTAGGAATGTAACCTCCTGCAGCCCCACTGTCAACCCTTACAAACTCTTTCAGCTTCTTACTATCGAAACAGGAGAACACTTTGATATTTACAAAGATTCCCTGATATTTTACAAAGATTTCCTTTTAGTATTCTACAAAGATCTGTGTCATTATTTGGTTTGAAGGTAAATGGCATCATTGATTTTTATCCAGGTCTTACTAGATGTACAAGAGTGGATTACAGTTTATAGAGTTGTGTGGATAAATAAAGCAGAATTGAGTTTATAATCCATAACTCACAGGTTTGGGAGAGAGATGATAAAAAAATATATCTGCTTGAGGTTTCTGGACAGTGATGAATTACAACAAGTGTCCATGTGTCCTGTGCTGACTTCTGAGTGCTTGGACAGTGAGGGATTGTCATTGGATTTTAAATTGACCCAATTTTGGAAGCTTCATGGATCTGTTTCTGTAAACAGATCCAATTTCAATGTAGAATTTAGCAAACATAAATGTGGAAACACAAAGTCCATTAACTTCCTTTAGACTTAGTTTGTGACTTTGATTAACAGTTAAAATTGCATGCTGGATTATGTTGCCATTTACTGACTCCTGCTAATCCCTTATGTACAAAAAAAATGTAGGTGTTTTTTCCCTGGGTAAGATGAAAATAACTCAACTCTATTTAACTTGTGGTACGGTAACAGGATCTCTTATCCCTTGTGAAAATAGGAGAGGGTGTGCCTGGGGAAATGCACCATTTGGGATGGGACCATTTAACTAATACACTTCTAATGAAGTCTTGATTTACTCTTACTCTGTTTATTATATTACCAGTTGTTAAACTCATGATTTTTCTTCCAGTAGAGATAGGTACAATGCAGCTCGCAAGGTGGATAGTGAAGCGCTTGAGAACATTTGTCACACCCGGCTTTGTTTTGTTTAGGAGCTGCTAGTCTACTATTTCAACCTTGCTTAGATGCACCCTTTTGCAGTTTTCCCCCCACCTCCTCTGAACCTGCACCTTTTGATTTATAGAGGTTGTCAAGGCTAGTTATTTTTGGTTTGAGAGTGAAGAGGGACAGGACATGATGGAGGTTAATTTCAGATGAATGTGGAAACAAGTTACATTGCTTCTTTTGTAATCTTCCTCAATTATGTGCTTTTCCCACATTTGTTTCCCCTTTCCATTTATCTCTTCCCTTAGAAAAAGTCAGAATTCATGCTTAGTTTGTAGAGCTCTGCAGGATTGTCTGTATCTTTTTGTTGTTGTTTGTGCATATCTTTTTTCTTTTTTAAAAAATGTTTGACTTGAGTATGGTGATACACAAAGCTATATTAGTTTCAGTTTACAAGATAATGATTCAACATCTCTATAGGTTATGCTGTGCTCACCACTGTCTTTATCTTTTATGCATCACTTCCACCAGGTATCCTTCTCTGACCCTCCTGGTACCCTTCTCTGCACTTCCATAGTGGCCTTGGTTTTTCCCCTGTTGTAGCAAGGATCATCCTGTATCACTATTGTCTGTATTCTCTACTCAACTGTGAGTTTCTTAAGGGAAGAGATTATATATATCCTTTTAGTCTCTGTTTTCTGGAAACAAAAATGAGCTATATGATATGATGATGGCTCTTTATAGGCAGTTCTAAAAGGAACTAAGTAGTTCATAATATGCGAGAGGCTTTTTCCTCTTTCTGTTGTAGGAATATTGGTCTGAAAGAGCTATTTCTTCACTCAGAATGTTTCTAGTTTTGCAGGAGTCTCGAGTTGTGGTAGATTCAGATAATTTTGAAATGTGAAGCTGATTCTCTTGCTTGGCAGTCTGATTTGTTTGGGGGAATGTGGTTGACGCATGTGCCTTTTTTCTTTCTTTCTTTTTTTTTTTTTTTCAGTGAGACCTGTTGACAGAAATTCAATCTTGATTAAGGGGTGCAGGAAGGCATCCAGTTCCCATGGTGCCTGGGTCTCTCTCATTTAAACAGTTGGCCCAGCCCTGGCCTATTCCATTTCTCACTAGGCCTTGTGCTTTTTAATTTTTGTAGGTTTCACATCGTAATTTTATTATTTGTGGGAGAAGCAGCTAGGTGAAACCGGCATAACCCAGTAGTTGCTTTTGGTTTTGTTCATGTACTTGTGCAATCACCTTTTATTGAAGAGAGTCAGACTTCTCAGTGGATATATATTTAGTTTACTTGCTCCCTTTTTAGGGGGGTTGGTGGGGGTGGTCTCCTGAGTTGGTCATACTGGACCAAAACATAGCTTAAAAGAAGCTTTTTAAAAAAGAGGTCATGTTAGAAAAATTGTATTTTGGTTTTAAAATTTTCACTTGAGTAAAGATTAGGCATATTTAGGTTTGAGCCCGTTGCCTTTTGACCCCCATCAATCAAATGCACTCTTAGACCTCAGAGGATATCCCTCCTTCTGATTGCTTAAATACCCTCTTCTTTGTCTCTTTTACTCTAGAATATCCACTGAGAGGTTTAGACTAACTTGATCTTACGTAAAGCAAAAACTTTATATGCAAGACTACAAACTAAGAAAAAGGGAAATTAAGGGGTGGCATTTTACTTTATGGGCTGATTCAGCTCAGAGCTTTCCCAGTGTATTTAGAATAGGTTTCTTAATTTACCAGTATTCTTTTATGAACAGCTTGTCAGGGATACTTAGTTTTATGTAAAGCAGAGTTAATTTTTGCATTTGTCTGACAGGTTAGTATGATTTGGTTACCTACCTCATCTCTGAAGTAATGTTATAGGAAAAACCTGTACATTATAGCAACTCTAGATTTGGGAGTCTTGAAGACCTGGTCTTAAAACTCAACACTGCTACTTACTAGTTGGTAATCTTGGAGTAGCTTAATTACTCTGAGACTGTCCTTATTTTTAAAATGGTGATGATATTTACCTTGTATATTGTTAATGAAGTTTAAATGAGATGATTTATGCCAAGTGCCTGGTAAAGTGTTTGGCCTATAGTAAACAGTATTTGGAAGTTATTATCTACAAATGGTTTTTTTTTTTTTAAGATTTTATTTATTCGGGGCGCCTGGGTGGCACAGCGGTTGAGCTTCTGCCTTCGGCTCAGGGCGTGATCCTGGCGTTCTGGGATCGAGCCCCACATCAGGCTCTTCCTCTATGAGCCTGCTTCTTCCTCTCCTACTCCCCCTGCTTGTGTTCCCTCTCTCGCTGGCTGTCTCTATCTCTATCGAATAAATAAATAAAATCTTTAAAAAAAAAAAAAAAAAAA
>NC_048230.1:71225047-71315107 GCF_002007445.2 Ailuropoda melanoleuca | reverse complement strand
TAGGGATAGAGACAGCCAGCGAGAGAGGGAACACAAGCAGGGGGAGTGGGAGAGGAAGAAGCAGGCTTCCAGCAGAGGAGCCTGATGTGGGGCTTGATCCCAGAACGCCGGGATCACGCCCTGAGCTGAAGGCAGATGCTTAACCTAGTTAGGCGCCCCTATCTACAAATGGTTTTATCCCTTGTTCCTTGACATTTCATACTGATCTGCATACATATCTGTCTTTTAAATAAATATGAGAGTAAATAAATAAAAACAAACAAATAAATACATAAACACACACACACACACAAAGGGGTGCCTGGCTGGTTCAGTTGGTACAGCACGTGGCTCCTGATTTTGGGGTTGTGAATTCGAGCCACATATTAGGCATGGAGATTACCTAAAGAAAAAAATTAGGGGCGCCTCGGTGGCACAGCGGTTAAGCGTCTGCCTTCGGCTCAGGGCGTGATCCCGGTGTTATGGGATCGAGCCCCACATCAGGCTCCTCCACTATGAGCCTGCTTCTTCCTCTCCCTGTCCCCCTGCTTATGTTCCCTCTCTCGCCGGCTGTCTCTATCTCTGTCAAATAAATAAATAAAATCTTTAAAAAAAAATAAAGAAAAAAATTAAATACGAGAGGTAGTGGATAAGGACACACCCTTTAGGGCCTATGTGAGTTCAAATGCTGGCTCTGCTGCTTCTTAGCTGTGTAGCCATGAACAAGTAGTAAATCCCTCCTTGCCTCAGTTTCCTCATCTGTAAAATGAAGATAATAACAGTACTTACTTCATAGGATTATTAGAGGATTTAGTGAGTTAATACATGTAAAACACTGTCAACAGTGTCTGGCATCTCATAGGTATTCAATAATTAATAGCTATTATTATTTTTAACTTTTTTTTCAAGTTTATATACTTTTTATTAAGTCAATACCCAGGAACATTTTGTTTTTATACAGAAGAAAAAAAAAGGATGGATAACATTTGGATAAGTGAAGTTAGTAGCCGATTTATAGACCACGTAAATGGGAAACCTTATTTCCAAAAATCAAGAGGTTTAGCAATTATTGCTGGATTACCAAGAGTACTTAATAAAAAAACTCCAGAAAACCCAGTGACTTATGGACTGTAAACACCAATTTAAGGTGAAATGAATACTGCTTAACTAGTTCTTTAAACTGAGAAGGTATGCATTTATAAAACATATTCAAAGAGTATAAAAGTTCATATAGTGAAGAGTGAAGTCTTCCCCTGACCCAGAACTCCTACCTCTCTTCCCAGACCCAAATACCGTTAACACTTTTATGTCTCCTTCCACAATAGTCTTATGTGTGTGCAAAGGTATATATGAGTATATATTACCCCTTTGCTTCTTTTTAATATGAATGGGAGTATGAATTTTTATATTTTACTTTTCTTAATAGCTCTTGGAGCTCATTGTGTACATATCATATGTACACCTAATATGTATTACAGATGTAATACCTAATATTAAAGTTACTTCATATTTTATTATATGATTGTGCCATAATTTATTCAGCCAGTCTTCTATTTTTTTTTTTTTTTTTTTTTAAAGATTTTATTTATTTATTCGACAGAGATAGAGACAGCCAGCGAGAGAGGGAACACAAGCAGGGGGAGTGGGAGAGGAAGAGGCAGGCTCATAGCAGAGGAGCCTGATGTGGGGCTCAATCCCGTAACACTGGGATCACGCCCTGAGCCGAAGGCAGAAGCTTAACCGCTGTGCCACCCAGGCGCCCCTCAGCCAGTCTTCTATTGGTGGAATTTTGGTTTTTAGTTTTTTGGCTCCTATGAACAGTGCTTTAGTATTTTTTTTTTTTTTTAAAGATTTTATTTACTTATGTGACGGAGAAACAGCCAGCGAGAGAGGGAAAACAGCAGGGGGAGTGGGAGAGGAAGAAGCAGGCTCCCAGCGGAGGAGCCCGATGTGGGACTCGATCCCAGAACGCCGGGATCACGCCCTGAGCCGAAGGCAGATGCTTAACGACTGCACTACCCAGGCGCCCCAGTACTTTAGTATTTTTACATTTGGTAAGATCTATCAAAAAGAAAAATGCAGTTGCCCTTCAAAGACAGTAGCTGTGTAGCTCCATAATTAAAAAAAGAAAAAAGAGTGTGAGGGTTAAATTTGAACACTTTCCAGGTGGTTTTCTGTAGCATGCTTTGGTGGAAATCATGATTTTTAGAAAGCTAAGTGGGGTTGTTGCATATTACATTCCTGCCTCTTCCCTCCCCCAACTTTAGTAGTCTTCATTACATTCCTGCCTGGGAAGTGTGCCCAGTGACCTGGGTTAGGCATTAAGATCATGGGAATCCAAGATTTTCCCATGTCTTCTAGCATGTTTGTTTCCAAGAACAGGAAAACTTATTCCTTGCAGCAGGGGAATTTTAACCACTGTCAAGTCACTGGGGAATCTTTCAGTGAGGGTCCATTGAATACAAATATGGTCAAGGAGAGGAGAGGTATCGGTAGGTCAAAAGGCAGTGATAATATCTTACAGTAGTGTACATTATAGTACTTGAAATGCTTTTTCATTTGTTTATGGGAAGTAGGTAGAAAGGTAGAGTGACTTGCCTGTTATCATATACATCTAGTAAATTCCAGAGACAGGTCTAGAATTCTAGACTTCTATGTTAGTTGGGATTGTTTTGGGCTATAAGTGACAGAAAATATGACTATAATGACTTATACAAAAAAAGTATTATTGTCTGGAGGTAGGTCGTTGATGATATTTGATCAATGGTCAGTAGCTCAGCAATGTCAGGGCCAGTGTTATTTTCTTGGCTATCTACTTGTGTGCATGATAGCTGCTGTATCTCTAGCCATTGCATTTGCAAGAAGAAAGGTGAAGGGAAAGGGCACGAGCAAGGCTGTGGTTGTATCAGGAAAGTAAGTTTTCCTGTGAATCCCTCAGCAGATTCCTACTTCTTTCTCATTGGCCAGAGCTGTCCATGGCTATTCCAAGCCTGGAAGGTGGTGATCAAGGTGGTGACTTTCATTATAATAGTAGGTGCTTCCTACTATTTAGATGACTTTCAATGAAAAATATTTAATTATGGCTTAAGCCATATTAATTTTTTTTAAAAGATTTTATTTATTTATTTGACAGAGATAGAGACAGCCAGTGAGAGAGGGAACACAAGCAGGGGGAGCAGGAGAGGAAGAAGCAGGCTCATAGCAGGAGCCTGATGTGGGGCTCGATCCCATAACGCCGGGATCACGCCCTGAGCCTAAGGCAGATGCTTAACCGCTGTGCCACCCAGGCGCCCCAAGCCTTATTAATTTCTAATCCTCTTTATACTTATAGTTTATACAGTGTAATTTGAATATTTTTTAAAAAGTTGAATGAAAGTTTTTTTGTTTTTTAAAAACATTTTAAATTTAAACTCAATTAATTAACATATAATGTATTATTGGTTTCAGAGGTACAGACCTGTGATTCATCAATCTTATATAATCCCCAGTGCTAATTACATCACATGTCCTCCTTAATGTCCGTCATCCAGGTACCCCATTCCTCCATTCACCTTCCCTCCAGCAACCCTCAGTTTGTTTCCTATGATTAAGAGTCTCTTATGGTTTGTCTCCCTCCCTGGTTTCATCTTGTTTTATTTTTTTCTCTCTTCCCCTATGATCCTCCGTTTTGTTTCTTAAATTCCACATATTAGTGAGATATGATAATTATCTTTCTCTGATTGGCTTATTTTGCTTAGCACAATGTAATTTAAATATTATATACTATCTTATTTATTGGGTGTGGTGGGACCTTAGCTCCTATCTAGATTTTAAACTCCTTTGTGTCTGAGACTAGATCTTCTACTTCATGTGAGACAGAGAGTCTTATCCTTGAGTTTTAGTGAGAAAGGAGCTCCAGTATCATCAAGCCCACATCTTAAGGGCCCTAGTGAGTGTATAATAAGAGTGGACTGCTAATAAATAGCTTATTGAGTTAAATTGAATAATGAAAGTAGAAAGAGGGGAGAGTGAAAAATTTAGAATGAGAATAATAAGGACTCCTCTATTCAGGGCAAAAGACTATGGAGAATGGAGATCTAGGAAATACAGTACCATTATGCAATGAGAGGCCTTAATTATGTTAATATGCTTCTGGTGAGAGGGCAGAATACTGTGGAAAGAACATTTTATTGGAGTTATGAGCCTCAGTTCTAGATCTACTTCGCCATTATATAACTGTGTGATATTGGGCAAGTCATTTCTCTCTTCCGCTTCCTCTTGTAGGATGGGAATAATAATTACTGCTTTACAAAATTGTTGAGAGTATTAGAAATAATATGTATTTAGTACTTTGTGGCACCTGGTACGTATAAGTACCTTTGGTAACTGTTTTTACCATGATTGTTAGTATTTCTGTTGTGTGATCTTGAAAGAGCCTTTTTTTTGCTTTAATTAATCCTTACCTATAAACTGCAAAAGTTAGGTGTTAATTTAAGATTCCTCCCAATTCCAAAATAATCATGTTTCTACCTAAGTACCTCAACTGGGGCATTGTTATAAAGGTATCTGTGGAGTTCTGGCTGCGGTGAGTTCATAGGAGAGACCCTGGGAAGATGAAGTTCTCTTGTATATAGATTGATGTCACTATGTAAACCAAATATTTATTAGAACAAATGTTTCTGAAGCACTCAAGTACCTTCTGAATTACTGCAGTCCACTGAGAGAAGCTAATGAAATACTGGCCAAACCACTGAGCAATGAAGTTGGATGTAACTAATCTCATGATTTATCTGAGAGTATAGGTATAGTGGTATAATATAAAGAAAATGAGCACTGAGAGTTATTAGTGCCCAGAATTGGTGATGGTTTGGGGAATTGGCATACCTCTCTGGTAATGTGAGTGAGTATTGCTTTTTTTGAGGAACATTTTCACAGTTTGTATCAAGAGCCAGCAATTCCATTTTTTAAAAAGATTTTATTTATTTATTTGAGAGAGAGAGAGCACAAGCTAGGGGGTGCAGGGTCTGAGGGAGAGGGAGAAGCAGACTCCCCACTGAGCAGGGAGCCCGACATGGGGCTCGATCCCAGGACCCTGGGACCATAACCTGAGCCTAAGGCAAGCACTCAACCAACTGAGCCACACAGGTGCCCCCGTATATTCTTCTAGTAGTATCTTTAAAGTGAAAATATTGGGAAATGCCTAAAAATAGGGGATAGGTAAATTATGGTACAGCCATCAATTGATAAAATATCTATATGTATTGACATCGAAAATGCTCACAATATGTGAAGCAGATTCATATATATGTGTGTGTGTGTGTATATATATATATATATATATATATATATATGTATATATATACAGAAAAAGAATGGGAAAGAGAGGGGCGCCTGGGTGGCTCAGTTTGTTGAGCTTCTGACCTTGGCTTGTGTCATGATCACAGGGTCCTGGAATTGAGCCCCACATCAGGCTTCCTGCTCAGTGGGGAGCCTGCTTCTACCTCTCCCCCTCCACCTCCCCCTGCTTGTGCTCTCTCTCTGTGTCAAGTGAATAAATAAAATCTTAAAAAAAAAAGAGAGAGAGATAGACTGGAATAGTGTGGCATTGTAGATTATTTTTTAATAAGAGTTTTTTTTTGTGATCTAATTTCTTTAGTGAGCATGTATTTTTATGATAAAATAAAGCCTTAAAGAAGGTACTTAATTTAATAAGTGTGTATCAAGTGATTTAGTGGTAACTACTTCTCTTCCAAGATACAGAATACTTTAAGTACGTGTTGTTCCCTGGATGAAGACAAATGGCTCATTGGGTTTCATACGGAAATTATTTGCCAGTGAGTGTGTCCTTCCGGCTGTTTTTCAGACTACTTCCAGATATTTTCTTAACCATAGAGGGCTAGAGTGGGGGTTGACTTTAAACCTACACAGATTTCTACAGGACAATGTAGAACTTTGTACACAGGAGTACAGATGGGTCCATATCTTTGTTGTTCCTTTGACCTAATCTGCATGCTGTGCCTTTTATGTATTTTTTTTTTTTTTAAGATTTTAGTTTTAGCAATCTCTACACCCAACGTAGGGCTCGAACCTACAACCCTGAGATCAAGAGTCATGTTCTCTACCTACTTAGCCAGGCACCTCCTTTTATGTATTTCTTTTTTTTTTTTTTTAAAGATTTTATTTATTTATTGACAGAGATAGACAGCCAGCGAGAGAGGGAACACAAGCAGGGGGAGTGGGAGAGGAAGAAGCAGGCTCATAGCAGAGGAGCCTGATGTGGGGCTCGATCCTATAACGCCGGGATCACGCCCTGAGCTGAAGGCAGACGCTTAACCACTGTGCCACCCAGGCGCCCCTCCTTTTATGTATTTCTTAAAATCTTTTTCTTCATGCCCAAGAATAGTATTTTTATGAAGATATTTCTAAGGAAAGAAAGCCTATAATTGGCAAAATGTATTGAGCTCTTACTGTATATAAGATACTATTCTAAGTGCCTTGATGGATGAGGTATACACAAGTGAGTAAAATCCATCCTTGTCTTAGGAACTTACAGTCTGCTAGGAGAGGCATTTGCAGAGTTAACTAATATAAAATTGGATGGTAAACAAAGCACTATGGCTTTGAAGAGGCAACCGTTCGTATGATAGGTGGAAATTGGGAAAGTTCGTAGAGAATTGAATTGGACTTTGAATGATGAGTAAGATTTTAGTTGGTAGGTATAAAATTTAATGGTGTGTTTCAGAAATTGGATTATTCAGGGCAGAGAGAGAGAGAGAGTAAATTGGATATGGGAGAGGCTAGAAGTGAGAAAATGGTAGTTTGAGGGAAAATAAAATAATGAATGTGAAACACTTAGTATGGTGCCCCACTGGCATGTCGTAGGTACTCATCAAACTTCGCCTCTTTCCAGTTCCAACTATTTATCTCAAGGAGTGTCTTCAAGTTACCAAAAAAGAAAAGTTCACTTTGGGGTGCCTGGCTGGCTCAGTCGGTAGAGCATGTGACTTTTCATCTTGGGATTGTGTGTTCGAGCCTCACGTTGGGTGTAGACATTGCTTAAAAATTTTTTTAAAAATCTTTTAAAAAGAAAAAGAAAAGTTAACTTTTGGTTTGGTTTGAAAAGTAGGGCAACTTGTCCAGGTCATTTTCAGAATTGCAAATGCAGCAGTAAAAGCAAAGTAATTGCTGGGGAATCAAATTAATGTGCAAACGAGTTTCTGAACCATTTCTTTCATTAGAAGGTGATCTGTTGAAAAAAGTGACAGGAGTACTGGGAAAAACCTGCTCTTCTGTGCCAAGGCAGGGGACAATGTCACAAGTTAAAACTTCCTATTCCTATGATGCTCCCACGGACTTCATCAATTTTACCTCTTTGGATGATGAGGAAGATACCCAAAACATAGATTCTTGGTTTGGTAAGTCTGCTTTCTCTGGCCATTTTAAGGGTTAGTGGCTTGCTTTGTTCTGAGTGTACCTTTCAAAAAATAGAAGGAATTGCAAGAAAGTAACTAAAATATAAATTCTTTTTTGTGCCAAGATACTTTATCGTCCATGGTACGATAGAAATAATTGAAATGCCCACTGTTTTGGAAAGGGACTATCAGTACAAATCAATGTTATTTCACAGTTAAGAATGATAACTATTTAATCTTTAGGGATATATGGGGAAATCCAGATGAAACAAAGTTGAGTGAAGCTCTAGGACTCAAAACATGTCTGTAGTGATGGCAGCCACATAAAAACTTGCTCTACTGTCATTGGGCACAGAATATAATATTGCAGCTAGGATATTGACATTGATACAATCTACCTATCTTACTCAGATTTCCTCAGTTTCGCTTGTACTCATATGCATTTATGTAGTAAGTTCTATGCAATTTTATCACCTGTGTAGGTTTGTGTATCTACTCCCACTGTCAAGATATTGAACAGTTCTAACATCAGAAGGATTCTTGTGTTCCTTTTTTGTAACTACAGTTACCTCCCTCTTGCTTCCCTTTACCAATTCTTTTTTGGGTGGAGGGATTATGCTACTCAGAACCCAATCCCCAAACAGATGGGATTGCCTGATGTTGAATCATATGATTTGACACAAACTCTGACACTAGTCCAACGATAAATAAGGATGTGGTTGTGTTTTCATATTACTTTGTAATAATATGGTGAGACCACTGATATGTCAGGCTAGTAGTACCTGGGGTCTCTTCATTTTATTCTTTCTCATGTTCTTATCCTCTGTATTAAAAAAAAAAATCGGTATGTGATGGGAGAAAAAAATGAGTCCATTGCTGCTGTACTTGTTTCTTAGAATGCAGTATCCAAATGTGATGGTACATGCCATTCTCTTCTTAGAATAAGTTTCCTGGGTATGCAGTGGGGATCCTGAGAGGAGGGATCTGTTGGAAGTGGTGTTGAGGAAGGGTGGAGAAAAGGGCCAGCTGCCCTACGGAGGTGTTCCCTCTGTCTTTGCTTTACTGAAACCCCAAGAAAAAGTCTGGGTTGTCTATTTCTTTTTCTAAGTTTCTTTAAAAACAAAATATGAAGTATTAGTACAATTATACTATTAAATATAATGTGGAAGAAAAAAATTCCACTGTTCTTTCAAAACCACTTTAGTTCTAATATATTATTTTCTAATTCTCTTCCAAATAATCATATCTTTTTGCACAATTGCAGTCAAGGTATGCATACACAGTGTTACTGCTGGTGCTCACCACCTTCCTGAAGCTTCTGTCTATTGGTAGGCTGGTGGTAGAAGAGATGTTTCACTGCTTTGGGCTAACTTTTGGGTACAGCAGAACCTAAGATAAAATTCCTTGAGAGAGCCTAGGTCTGTTCCATCCTCACACACCCACCTCTTGCTACCCCAAGAGCTGAGAGTTGAAGAAGAACCTCAACTCAAATAGACCATAAGATGTCCCCTGTAAGCCCTGCAGATCTTAATGGCTACAGTTTTCTTTAAGAGGAACATGATGTATTAGGCCAATTCATGCTTGTATGGTCCAAATGTGTATCAAGCAAAGATAAGTAGCTATTCACAATGCAGAGTCTGTACTTTTCTATGATACATTATTCAGTGTTCCCAGTGTTTTAGTGATAATTTCGATAGTTTTTACCATCTCTATCTCTGACGTATAATGTGTACTCATTTCCTTCTGATCATTAGAACTTTGTTTGTACTTGCCAAATGAATTAGAAGTGTACGAGTAGAGGGGTTTAGACCCCATTTTAAGTGCAGGGTACTGATTTATTTTGCTTCCTTGCTGATGGTTTAAATGATGATACTCTTACCTTTTCACAGAAGAGAAGGCCAATTTGGAGAATAAGTTTCCTGCGAAGAATGGCATAGCAGGGCTTTTTCAGGGCAAAACTCCTCTGAGGAAGCCTAATCCTCAGCAAGCTATTGTCACGCCTTTGAGACCAGGTAAGAAAGATCATCTTAGAAAAAATATCCTTGGTAGAATGGTGGAACAGTGTATTAAGAGCCTGAGGGATCTGGGGGAATTACCTAAATGCTGTATCCTTTGGTTTGTTATTGGTGTAGTGGGCTAATTCATTTCATGGTGAATGTGGCACTAATGATGCACTACACTTTTTTTTTTTTTTTAATCTCTTGGAACTTAAGCTAACATAGGCTTTTATTGCCAGATATATAACTCTTTTCTTTTTATGACTAAACTTAACCTAACCTGAGTCTGACTGGGAACAAAACAGCAGGAGAGAAGAATATACTGCTTGCCATTGTATGAGGATTCTTTGAGTCATGTATCTGATTTTAAAAGATAATTGACATTTAGACTGGTGGTTACTAAGTCTGCAGAATATTGTCTGATCAGAACAAAGGAAGTGTTTTAAAAGAGATCATAAATCCTTAAAAATGATTCTTTTTTTGGAATAATAGCTATATTTAGATATAATTCACCTGTACAAATCACCTAAAGTTAATTTCAGTGTTTTTTAATGGTACATTCATAAGAGTAGTATACAACCACGACCACAATTAATTTAGAACATTTGAAAATTACCGTTATAGGTAAATCTGAAACTGGCTTCAATTAGACCATTAACTAGAGGAGCCATACCAGGAAATAGCTGTATTTTTAGTGTACTCTTCTAGTTTACAAAGTCTAAGCTGCTAGGATGACTTTCAAATAATTAATTCATGGGCACAAATGACATCTGTTGAATTTGGGATCAGGACAAGGACCTGAACTTTTGCATCCATTATCTTTCTTGCAGAAGGGATTAGAACTGTATGACATGTTTCACTTGACATGCTTGGAATTCCTGTGGCCTGAGTGCTGTGTCCTCAGGTGAATTTCGTTAGTTCATTATGTGTGGCAGTTTTTCTGTTTCTTTGGTGGTCTTTGTGCTCTTCTTGAATTGAAAGAGTATGTGATACTACCTAATTTGTCTGGACCACTTTCAGTTCAAGACTGTTTTGTCAACAGCGTGCCCAAAGCAAGATACTTCTCCTGGGCCCATCACGTGCCAAAGACCATGCACATTGCTTATGTGCATGCCCCTGAGGCCCCTCAGAGTCCGTGTTCTTTCATATTACATATTCTCACCTGTCTATTAGTGTTGTTCCCTCTGCCTCGTAATATAACTGAAAAGTTCCTACTCATCATTCAAGGTCCAGCTCAAATACCCTTTTTTCTCTGATTTCCCGTATTTGTGTTCCCAAAGTTCTTTTCATACCTCTATTTTAATTTCAATTTCCTATTGTATTGCTAATACAAAGACATAACAATTAATTTTTATATACTGCCCTTTTATCCTTCTACCTTCTAAACTGGCTTATTAGTTTTAGTAGCTTTTTTATAGATCCCACCAGATTTATTTATTTATTTATTTAAAGATTTTATTTATTTAATAGAGTGTGTGAGAGAGAGAGAGTGAGCAAGCGCACAAGCCTGGAGGAGAGGCAGAGGGAGAGGGAGAAGCAGGCACCCTGCTGAGCAAGAAGCTGGAGGAGGGCTCTATCCCAGGACCCCGGACCGTGACCTGAGCCGAAGGCAGATGCTTATCTGACTGAGCCACCCAGGCACCCCTGGATTCCATCAGATTTCTAAATAGATGATCATGTCATTTGCACATATGCTTTTCTTCTTCTTTTTCTTGCATATTGTACTGGCTAGAGCCTTCAGTAGGATATTGGATAGGAGTGGAAAGGGTAGACATACCTGTTGTTGCATTTAGGCTTTCACCATTAAGTATGACATTAACTGTAGTTGGGGTGCCTGGGTGACTTAGTCATTTGAGCATCTGACTCTTGATTTTGGCTCAGGTGGTGATCTCGAGGTGGTGGGATCGAGCCCCGCATCAGACTCTGCACTCAGCCCAGAGTCTTCTTGTCCCTCTCCCTCCCCCTCTGCTATCTTCTCCCCCACCCCCTTGTGTGTATGTGTGTGTGTGCGTGTGCACGCACACTCTCTCAAATAAATAAAAAAAAATCTTTTAAAAAAAAGTATGACGTTAACTATAGTTTTTCATAAGTACCCTTAATCAGGTTGGGAAATTCCTGTCTATTCTTGTTTTGCTGATAATTTTTATTTGTAATGGATGTGAGATTTTGTCAAATGACCTTTCTGCTTGTATTGAGATGATTATATGATATTTTTCTTTTTTTCGTGTTAATATGTTGAATTGCACTGATTTTCCAATGTTAAGCCAACCTTGCATTTCTGGGATGAACCCTAATTGATCATGATGGTATTTTTCTTTTTATATGTTTTTAGGTTCAGTTTGCTACATTGTTGTTGAGAATTTTTATTTATATTATTCATGAGGGATATTGGTCTGTGGGTTTCCTTGTGACGCCTTTGTTTGATTTTGATAGAGTAATGCTGGCCTTACTTTAAATAGTCCCTTCTTTTCATTTTTCCTGGAAGAATTTGCATGAAATTGATATTACGTCTTAAATGTTTGGTAGAAGTCACCACCAAACCCAACTGGGTCTGGAGTTTTCTTTGTAGAAAGGTTTTTAACTACAAATTCAATTTCTTTAACAGATATAGGTTGTCTCTTCTTAAGTGAGTGTTGATAGTTTGTATTTCTGCTAGTTCCAAATTACCTAAGTGTTATTTAGAAGTGTATTATTTAATTTCCAAATATATGGGGGGGGGGAAACGGTTCTAGAAATTGTCTCTGTTACTGATTTCTTGAGGGATTTAATTCCATTGTGGTTAAAGAACATGACTTGTGTGACTTGAATCCTTTTAAGTGTATTGTTTCATGGCCCAGAAGATTGTCTGTCTTGGTAAATGTTCTATGTGCACTTTGAAAGAATGTGTATTCCGCTGTCATTGGGTGGAGAGTTACATAAATGTCATTTGGGTCAAGTTGGTTGTTAGTGTTGCTCAAGTCTTCTATTTCCTTATTGATCTTCTATTTAAGTGTACTATCCATTATTGAAAATGGGGATATTGAAATCTTCACTATATTGTTAAATTGTCTGTTTCTACCTTTAATTTTTTCAGTTTTTCCTTCATGTATCTGGAACTTTGTTATCATACACACACACACACACACACACACACACGTAAACATATGTGTGTCTGTGTGTGTATGTTTGTAATTGTTATGTCCTCTTGAGCTGACTGCAACATATTTTTGTTAATGAAATTTTATTGCAATATAGCCATACACATTTGTTTGTGTTATTTATCACTATTATATTCTAACTGATTTTTCTATCAATTTGTTCCATAAATTAGAGGGAGAGATTGAAATTTCAGGCTATACTTATGGTTTTATCTATTTCTTCTATACTTTTTGCTTTGTGTATTTTGAAGCTCTGTTATTAGGTACATAAATATTTAGGTTGTTTTGGCGTCTTGAGGAATTGACCATTTTATCCTTTTGAAATGGTCATCTTTATGTCTGGTGATATTCTTTGCTCTGAAATCTGCATTGTCTAAAGTTAATATATCCATTCCAACTTTCTTTTGATTAGTGCTAGCATGATGTGTCTTTATATTTTAAGTGCATTTTTTGTAGACAGTATATAATACATATGTTTTTTAAGATTTTTAAGTAATCTCTATACCCAACATGGAAACTGAACTTATAACCCTGAGATCAAGAGTCATATGCTCTACTGACTGAGCCAGCCAGGTGCCCCTGTAAAATTCTTATATTAAATTTTTTATATTAAATTAAAAAAACCTAATCACCTCTGCTTTTAAATGGGGTAAGTGCCTCTATTGTAGCCTTGACATAATACACTATCATTTTTTTGTTTGTTTCTTTTTCTCCTCTCCAGAAAAACATTTCTTTAGGGAATGAGCCAAATGATTGTTCTCTGGAATAAATAATTCATGAAATGTGTTATCATAGCCTAACTTTTCTTCCATTTATTTGGTTGGGGCTTTTTCTTTTATCAAGGCTCAGTTCATAAGCTATACCAGCAAATGCTATTTCTTCCCTGAAGCCTTTACTTGATTGTTCTTTCTCCTTATTTTTTTTTCTCTCCTTATTCTTATAGTACTTTTTTGTTTCTGTTCCATGATGGCCATGGTAATATCAGAATACTTTATGATAAAATATCTCCTTCCCCTTTCCACCTTTATTTCCCCTTTCTCAAATACTGTATCTTTTAACTTTTAGTGTTTTTAATTTCTTGAGTGGAGAAAAGCTGGTGGTTACACCCATAATGCCAGATCATATGATTGTATCAGCATTAAAAGGCAGAGATGCTTTTTTCTGAGGTGGTGACTTAGGCTGGCAGATAGGTCTTGGATCCTACATTTCTCTTTCAACCAAAGTAGATTTTATAAATTGGTCTTCTGTATAAGATGTCACTGGAACTAATGGTTCCACTGCTTAGAAGGGATACACACACACACACACATACACACACATACATATAGATATGTATGTATATATATGTCTCTCCAACTTTTTCCTTGGGATTTGAGTGCTGACTAATTTTGCTTTCCCACAGTTGACAACACTTATTACAAAGAGGCAGAAAAAGAAAATCTAGTGGAACAGTCCATTCCATCAAATTCTTGCTCTTCCCTGGAAGTCAAGGCAACCACCTCAAAAAATACTCCAGTGCAGCCTCCGAGGTAAGACTGTTTCAGGGCTCAAAGTGGTGGTTATATTAATTGATGTTCAAAGAATAATTATTGTCAGAGTACCTACTATGTGTCCCATACTATATTAGACTCTTTATATTACCTCATTTAATCTTCATAACATTTATGAGTTGTAGATAGTAGCTTAATTTATTGATAAGGACTTAGAGGTACTAAGTTGCCTGAGGTTTATATCAGAGCCAGAATTCAGACTCATCAGTTTGGTTCCAAAGCCCTTGCTGTTTGCACCATCCATATGGGTTGCAATTTACTTGTGTGGATATATGACAGATACTTTTTTTCCTCTTTATAGGTTGTAAGTAAATTTCATAAAGGCAAGCATTATATATTCTTACTGTGCCTAACAATGTCTGGCAGGAGCAGGAGCTGGATAAATAGTTGATGAATGAATGAATGGGTGGGTTAAGCTGCAATCTTGGTAGTGGTAATCTTAAAACATTTAATGTCTTTGAATGTTGTATTTGTATCAGTATCCTTTTTTTTTTTTTTTTTTTTTTTTTAAAGAGAGGGAGTGAGTGTGGGGTGGGGGGCAGAGAGAGAATCTTAAGCAGGCTCCACGCCCAGCATGGAGCCCGATGTGGAGCTCAATCTCAGAACCCTGAGATCATGACCTGACCTTAAATCAAGAGTTGGATGCCCAACCAACTGAACCACCCAGACACCCCTATTGCTTTGTACTTTGATGTTATGTAGAATATTCTCAAGGAAGAGGAATGACAAATGATATTATTTATATACAGATAATAATATGTATTGTTGCTCAGAAGTGATGAAATTACCCTTTGCAAAGCTTCATGTTGGCATAAGGGTATTGCCTTTGAGGATAGTATCATACAAGCTTATCCTAATCTTTTTTGATAAAGAATCCCATTTTATTCTTTTTATAAGTTTATTTTTTTTATTATTTTTTTAAAAAAGATTTATTTATTTATTTGAGAAAGAGAGTGAGCATGTGAGCAGGGGAAGAGGCAGAGGGAGAGGATCTCAAGCAGATTCCATGCTGAGTGTGAAGCCAGACATGGGGGTCAATCTCACATCATGAGGTCATGACCTGAGCCAAAATCAAGAGTCGGATGCTTAACCGACAGCTACCCAAGTGCCCCAAGTAAAGAAGCCCGTACCCAGTGTCCTGTAGATTTCTTCAGAATTCAGGGAAGTGTTAGTGTCTGCACTTCTCCATTTTGTGTATGATTGCTAAAATTGTCTCTCATCCTGACTGAATTCTGAATGCTTTTTGGAAGTGATGGTGTGACAGGAATCCAGCTACTCTCAGAGTTAGAAGACCTGAATGGTTTTTTGTTTTGTTTTATTTTTAAGGCAGGTACCTCTACCACTCAAAATCTTAGTTTACTGAGAATAACCATATCCCTCAGGCTTCTTGTCAGAAAGGGCCAAATAAGATGGTATGTGACAGTACTTTGTAAATGATACTGCATTATGAAAATGCATAATAAGAGGTAAAACATTAGTGCTGTTAATCTCAGATCTCAGATTTATCGGATTCCAGAGATGCCTAATCTGGAAAGGAATGGCAGCTGGGATAGGAAGGTGTAGATAGTCATAAATATTCCCTACTATTTTCACATTGTTTCAATGGATAGTCTAAAAGATGGCCAAAACTTCTTTGACACAGAATAGTTTAAGAGTCAATAAGGCTTTAGTATGTCATAATAATTTTTCCATGGAGGTATTGCTTTACCATAAATATATGTTCTAATTTTTGGTATCTCATCCCTTAGCCATTTCTCCCTAAAGACACCCAGCAATTCTTCTCTTGACTTTATAACATCACTGTATGTTGAATTTAAGTAATGGTCCCAAATGGTTCTGTATTCATGTGCTTTGCCTTCTTTCTTTCTAATTTTTATGATTCCCAGTCCATTTTTAAAAATTAACTAATTTTGCTGGGTAATAATTTGCATATAGTAAAATGTACAGATCTTGAGTGTATGGTCTAATTAGTTTTGACAAATACATACATACCACCCCATGCAACCATAATCTCACAATCAAAATGTATAAAATATTTCCAACACTTCAGAAAGTTCTCTCATTCCTACCCCTTTATAGTCAATCTGTAGTGCTGCCTCTACCTTCTCACTCTCTCACCTCCTACCCAGAGACAACCACTGTTCCAATTCCTGTCACCATAGATTAATTTGTCCTGTTCTAGATATTTTTTTTAAAAGATTTTATTTATTTATTTGACAGAGATAGAGACAGCCAGCGAGAAAGGGAACACAAGTAGGGGGAGTGGGAGAGGAAGAAGCAGGCTCATAGCAGAGGAGCCTGATGTGGGGCTCGATCCCGTAACGCCAGAATCACGCCCTGAGCCGAAGGCAGACGCTTAACCGCTGTGCCACCCAGGCGCCCCTCTAGATATTTTTATAAATGGAATTATATGTACTCTTTTGTATCTGACTTCTTTCACTTAGCATGTGTTTTTGAGATTCATTCGTGTCACTGCATGGTTTGGTAGTTTGTTCCTTTTTATTGGTGATAATAAATTCTTTTGAGTGGATATGTCATGATTTATTTATCCTTTCAACAGATGATGAACATTTGGGTTGTTTCCAGTTTGGGGCTATATAAAGCTGCTATGAGTAGTTGAGGACATGCATTTCTCTTGGGTAAATACTCAGGAGTGCAATTGCCGGGCCATAATGTTAAATGTATGTTTATAAGAAACAGCCAGAATGTTTTCCAAAGTGACCATACCATTTATATTCTCACTAGCTATATATGAGAATTTCAGTTGCTCCATATCCTAGCCAACTCTTGGTATTGTCAGTCTTTTCAATGATATTTCATTGTTTTTAATTTGCATTTTTCTGATGACTAATGATATCGATCCACATTTTCATGTGATTATTGGCTATTCATGTATTTGCATTCATAGCTGCTGCTTTTTTAGTCTGGCTCCCTGCAATCTCCCCTGCGTCTGCAAAGGTTAGGGGTCAGCCAAGACTTTGAGTAGAGTTTATACTCAGGTTTAAGTGTTCATCCTCTCTGTGGTTCTCTTGCTTCTGGAGTTTTGCCTCTAAATTTTCAGCCCTTCTTTTTTTTTTTTTTTTTTTTTTTTTAAGATTTTATTTATTTATTGGACAGAGAGAGACACAGTGAGAGTGGAAACACCAGCAGGGTGAGTAGGAGAGGGAGAAGCAGACTCCCTGCTGAGCAGGGAGCCCGATGCGGGGCTCTATCCCAGGACCCTGGAATCATGACCTGAGCCGAAGGCAGACACCTAATGACTGAGCCACCCAGGCGCCCCGTAAATTTTCAGCCTTTCTGCCAGCTCTGTTGTTTGTCTACTGACACCTCAAGGTAGTAAGATGTTAGCTTTGTGCCATCCTATAATATACACAGTGGGAAATACACTTAATAAAAAAAAAAAGCAGCAAACTCACCAGTCTTATCTAGGCAGTTACATCTTTTAAGGATGGACACCTCACCAGTTTCTGCTTGCCTTTTTGCTTGGGCCCCTAGGTCTCCCCTAAATACACATGGTTTAGCCGTCAGGCAGGAATCTGTACAGAGTCTTTGCTCAGATTTTGAGTGACATCTTTTCTGTGGCTCTTTTACTTTCAGGATTTTCTTCTAAATTTCCAGCTGTTATACTGGCCTTGAATTCTATCTTCTGTTATCTCTAGCCAGTGAGACAGGAATTTTCTGCTATTGGATCTGCTATGTTTGGGGAGTACCTCAGGCAAAAAAGCTACTAACTCATAATTCTTACCCTTTGCAGTTACTGGTTTTCATGGATAAATGTTCCTCTGTTTTCTGCCTGCGTTTGGTCACTTTCCAGTGCCTTCAGATAGTTGTATTTTTGTGTTTTGTCTATGTTTTTTAATATGCACTCTTCATTACTCATTCAATACATCCATTACTTCATTCCTTAATTGAATAAATTGGCTCTTTATTACTCCATGTATTTTTTTTTTAAGATTTTTATTTATTTGAGAGAGTGAGAATGAGAGAGATCACAGAGGGAGAGGAAAAAGGAGACTCGCCACTGAGCAGGGAGCCCGATGTGGGGCTCGATCCCAGAACCCTGAGATCATGACCTGAGCCGAAGGCAGATGCTTAACTGAGCCACCCAGGTGCCCCTCCATGTATTTTTTTTATGAATACTTTCTTTTAGAAATTAATATGAAATGTTTGCAATGAAAGATAGACATTTAGTTAGGATTTGATTCAAAATCCAGGAAAGTGGATAGAGGGAAAACTGATACATGATTGGCTATGATTTGATAATTTCTGAAACTGAGTGATGACTTAGTAGTTTATTTTTCTCTTTATTTTTAAAATATGCTTGATATTCTCCGTAATAAAGATTTAAAAATTGTTACTCTATGCAGTAGCATAAAAGTCTGAATATGTAATAATGTCTTTACAGTGTTTAGGACTTTTTTAAAGAAAATGTTGAGAGAAATTAAACAAGATCTAAGTAAAGAGCAGGGCATACCATATTTATGGATTGGGAGACTCAGTATTGTAAAAATGTCAATCCTCCCTAACTGATATGTAGATTAATGCAGTAGCCATAAAAACACCAATGGTTTTCGCTTTGGACATTGATAAATTAATGCTAAAGTTTATTGAGAAATGCAAAGGTCTAAGAATAGCCAGATACTTTTGAAGTGTCTAGTACATAGAAAGGCATATTATTATGAAGCTACAGTAATTAAAGCTTTATGGTAATCTCAAGGATTAATGAGACCAGTGGAATCAAATAGAAATTCACCTTCCTCTATATGGACATGATATATGACAAAGGTGTTACGACAGATCTGTGGGAAACAGTGCTCCCTCCCCTCCTGTAATAAACAATGCTTGGCTAGTGGATATGCAGATAGAACAGAAAGAAACTTGGTACCTACCTCACCCCATATAAAATAGTCAGTTCTTTCTTTTTTTTAAGTTTATTTATTTCTTTATTTAAGTAAACTCTACACCCAACATGAGTTGGTGTAGACCCACAACCCTGAGATCAAGAGTTTCATGTTCCTGACTGAGCCAGCCAGGCACCCTAAAACAGTCAATTCTATGTGGAATTGTAGATCTAAATATGAAAGCTAAAGCTCATATAAGGAAATATAGGAGAATATCTTTATGACCTTGGAATAGGGGGAAATTTTTTTTTAAATAGAATACAGAAAAGCACTGACCATTCTGGGGAGAGCTATTGATGTATTTGAGACATTTATCTAATCAAATGATACCATAAAGAGAGTAAAAAGCCAACCCCCAAAGTAGGAGAAGATACTTGTGACACATAAAACCTACAAAGGGCTTATATTCATAGTATATAAAGAATTCCTGCTAATCAGGAAAACATGACCACCCAGTGGAAAACAAATAAGAGACTTGAACTAGCACTTTATCAAAGAGGATATCCAAATGGCCAGTAAACATGTGAAAAGTTGCTCTATCTCACTGGTAATCAGAGAAAAGCAAATTAAAACCATAATGAGGGGTGCCTGGGTGGCTCAGTTAGGTTAAGTGTCTGTCTTTGGCTTAGGTCGTGATCCCGGGGTCCTGGGATTGAGTTCCGTAACAGCCTCCCTGCTCAGCAGAGAGCCTGCTTCTCCCTCTCCCCTTGCTCCTCCCCCCTGCTCGTGCTCATTTATGTGCTCTCTCTCTGTGTCAAATAAATAAATAAAATCTTAAAAAAAAAAAAAAACACGACAACCCACAATGAGATTTTACTAGATACCAGCTAAATTAAGTCATCTGACAATATCAGGTGTTCAGGAGGGTGTAGAGCAATGCAGACTATAGTATAAACTTGCCAGGGTAAGCATAGATTGGTACAAGCACTTTGGAAAACAGCTTTAGTTGATATAACCAATGTCCTTATGACCTAACAGTCTTACAACTTACACCCAACAGCAACGTGTGCACATATGTACCAAGAGACATATATGAAAATTGGCAGTAGACTGGATAAATAATGGTGTACATTACTACAGTGACTCTTAGACAGCATTGAAAATCAGTGAATTAAAGCAATATGAATCATGGTGGTTGAATCTCATAAGCATAATGTTGAGTGAAACAAACCAGACAGAAAAAAATACATGCAGTAGTCTGACTATATTATCTAGAGGGGGTTTTTGTTGTTGTTATTCTTTGTTTTTTGTTTTCTTTCCAAACTAATGTACCATGCTTATGGAATGCATGCTGAATGGCAAAACGATAAAGAAAAAGTAATGATTACAATAAAACAAGTCAGGATAGTAGCTGCTGCCAATGTTCTGTTTCTTAGCCTGGGTGGTGATTTCGTGAGTCTTCACTTTGTAATCATTTAACTTAATCTTTTTTTTGTTTTTTTTTGGTATGTGTTATATTTTACCAAAAAGGGGGAGTGTGGCTACAAAAAGGAGAAAATAAGCACCTTAGTCAATTACCAGGAGACCTGATCTCAAATGTCAAGTCTGACAGCAATTAGCTATGTAACAGGGTCAAGTCTCCTCATCTTTTTTGACTTTTACCTATAGAAGGAGGGAGTTGTACTAGGTGATTGCCAGGACCATTAAAAAAAAAAAATCAACTGCATTTAAGTACAACATTTTATGATGAAATTCAAAAGCTATCCGTAAGACAAGAAGAGATTATGTTTTTAGAGTGGGAATAATACCATTAAACTCTTTGTAGCCCTTGGCAGTAGTTGACATACTTTCACATTTGTGGGGCACAATTGCATATCCATAGTAGATATATACATTTCAGATAAATTTTGTCAATTCCTTTATCATAGAAGATCTACTAGACTCTCTGCTCAGAAAGATTTGGAACAGAAAGAAAAACATGTAAAAATGAAAGCCAAGAGATGTGCTACTCCTGTAATCATCAGTGAAATTCCACCCTCCAAAAAAATGAAAGTGTAAGTAGCCACAGCTTCTGCAGTTGGCATAGGTTTTAGTCCTGTTTGCTCCTATGGCTAATAGCAATGGTGCTTGTTCTTATTTTTATTAGTTAGGAGTGTATTTTGCTGTAAGTAATAGCCTATTCAGCTAGAGTAGTTTAAAGAATAGTGATTTATTTGCTTCACGGAAGTTTGTTGTTGGCTTTGGTTCAGTGACTGAACAATGCCAGGGCAGCATCTCTGTGTTAGCTTTTTTTCATACTTATTACTCAAGATGGCAGCTCTGTGTTTCTCAGCTTCTTCCTTGTGCTTGTTGCCACATTGTCACAAGATAGCTGCTATATTTCTAGGTATCACATCCATGTTGAAGAGAAGAAGGGGAGGGTATGGCAAAGGAAGAGGGGCAGCACCCATATCACAAAAGTGAGCATTTTCTAGAAACCCTGCTTATACTTCAGTTGCCCTACTGTGTCGCTTGGATTCTCCCTAGTTGCAAGAGAGGCTATTGAAACAAGTACAGTACTTTTGCCTTTGTACATTGCTGTCCCAAACAAAATTGGAGTTCTATTAATAAGAGAGAAAGTAGAATAGATATTGGGAAGGCGGTTAGCTATCTGCCATTTGTGCATTTGATGATGAGGAGTTGGAATCCCTCACCACCCTCCTGAACCATCATCAGACAATTCTCACCTTGACTTCTGTTGGTGTTCTCAAAGTTTACCCATTGTATCCATTGATATGTATGATCTAATGGTGCTATTGGAAGAATCTTGCAGTTGAGACATGCTTGTTGTCCTAAAGAATGAGAAAATTTAAGCCATATGTAGTAGATTTGAGGAGGAGAGTACAGCAGGGTATGTTTTAGGGAATTGAGAGTATTTTTTTTTTGTTCTTTTGAACTCAAGTTCTAACAATAAAAAGAAGCCAGAGGAAGAGGAAGAAGGCAGCGCTCATCAAGATACTTCAGAAAAACATGCATCTTCCCCAGAGAAAGCCAAGGGAAGACATACTGTGTCTTGTATACAGCCTGTGAGGTATGCTTCTTTCCTAAATTTAAACTTTAGAGTCAATAGAGTAAAATTATAAGTGGGTATATCTGCAGTCTGGGCACATGGGACTTGGGAAACTCATAAAGCTATAACCGTGGTGAGGTGAATTGTTTTATATCTTGGGGGAATGCTCATCTTAAAAGTTGAGAAAAATATACTATTAAAGCAAATTAATCTGGGAAACAAACAGGATTATGGAAAGGGAGGTGGGTGAGGGAATGGGGTAACTGAGTGGTGGGCATTAAGGAGGGCACATGATGTGATGAGCGTTGGATGTTAAATGCAACTAATGAATCATTGAACACTGTACCAAAAATTAATGATGTGCTACATATTGGCTAATTGAATTTAAATTAAAAAAAAAGAATATTAAAAAAACAAATTAAAAGAAATATAAAAGTAAAAAGTTAGTAAAGGTTCTTAACCTGAATTGAACAGTTTTTATTTTGCCAAGCTCCCTTCTGGTCTTTACTCAAGCAAAAAATGTATTTTCACAATCAGTGTATAAGCAACTTTGGATTCTGTTTTCCTTGCTTGCCATGAGAGTATTTAATTTTTTTTTCCTGTACTGCTACAAAATCTTCACATTTATCCTTTTTTAATAGTTAATAGTCTATCAAGTTATATTTAACCATTTCCTGTTGAAAATGCAGTTACCAATTTTTCACTATTGCAAATAATCAGTGAACATCTTTATTGGCAGGGACTTTTCTTTGAGTAGTCTCCTTGGGCTAAAGAAAGAGAAATTCCTTGATTAAAGCATATGACTAGTGTTATGGCTATTGATATTAATTGTCAATTTTATTTCTTTTTTTAATTTTATTTTTTCAGACATATTTATTTGTGGGGGGGACTTAGGAAGAGGGGGAATGAGAGAATTTTAAGCAGACTTCCCACCCAGCTCAGAGCCTGATGTGGGGCTTGATCTCACAACCCTGATATCATGAGCTGAGCCGAAATCAAGAATCAGACATCCAAATGACTGAGCCACCCCAGCGCCCCACCAATTTTATTTCTGAATTGAATGTATGAATTTATAGTGCCGTCAGCTTTGGATGAATATTTTTATTTCCTTGTACTCTCATCCACATTGAATTTATTTATTTTTTACATTTAAAACTGTTTCAAATTTAATTGATGTAAATGTTGATGGCATCAGCTTATTTTAATTTTTGATTGCTGACAGGATTTGTTACTATTATTGTAAACATCTTTTCCATATTTCCTCTTGGGTGAATTGTTTCCTTTTCTATTTATCTTTAAGTGGTCTTAGTGATAGTCTCATTGCTAAGAATGGCTACTCTGAAGTGAACTTTTACTATGTGTCAGGAACTTCAGAAATATCTGACTTAATAGTCGCAAATGTTCTGTGGGGATAAATATTTATATTCTTCACTTTACAGTGGAGGTAACTGAGGCTCAGAGGGATTAAACAGTTTTCTCAAGATCACATAGACAGAAAATGAAATGACAGAGTCTGTCCTCTCTTATCACTGTGTATATTTCATGTATAATAGACTTTTGTCCTATTTCTTGCAAATATTTTCCCCATTCTACTGGTATTTTAATCTTACTTTTTCTTGTGGCCTAAAAGCTAATCACTGTATAGTCAAATTTATGAGCCTTTTGTAGTATCTTCCATAGTCTATTTTAGCTGTCTTTTTGAAAAATTTTCAATATTTTGTTATAAATTGTGATTCAAGTCTTTAGTGTTACTTAATTAAGTCAATATCAATTTATCAGATAATACCTTTTGGTTTTGATGGTTCTTTTATCACAGGTTAAAAATCTAATCTATGTAATACCTTTAGACTGTTTTGAATTATGAGCCTCTTTCTTCTCTCCTCTTTTATTTCTTTTACTGATTTGCCCCTTAGGCAGAAGATTCTAAAAAGTACTGAGGAGCAAGAGTTGGAGAAGAGAATGAAAATGCAACAGGAGGTGGTGGAGATGCGGAAGAAGAATGAAGAATTCAAGAAACTTGCTCTTGCCGGAATAGGTCAGTGTGGCTCTCGTTGAGTCTGATTTATGAAGGGTGTTTCTCCTTATCTTGGTAGGGTTTTTGAAGTCTCTAAAGGGAAAAAGGCTTTCTTGGCTAGTAGTTAGTAGAAAAAGATGTGTTTATTGGAAAGCTGATACCCTTTATATCCCAATGACCATTCCCTAGAATGTTTGATATACATTAGATCAGGGCCCCTGGCTGGCTCAGTCAGTAGAGCATGTGACTCTTGATCTCAGGGTCATAAGTTCAAGCCCCAAGTTGGGCATAGAGATTACTTGAAAAAAAAAAAAGTATTAACATACACTGGGCCTTTCTTAAGAGTGCACTGTTGCTCTCTGCCTCTAATTATAGGATGCATACCCATCTTTTGAGGCCTTTTTCCATGAAACCTTCCCTCATTTCTTCAAGTAAAATTAATTCCTCCCTCCTTTTTCTTCCTAATTCTTTTTCTTTGTATTAGAAAAAGAAGGGATTTGGATTGAGACAGAAGATAAAGCCATTGGGCAGGCCATTTTTTTGTTGTTTTCCTATTTTAATCCTTGACAGAGGAAAAGAAAGCTGAGCGAATCCAGTTGTAGCTACAGAGGAAAAGTAGTTCTGAGGGAGCCAAGGGGTCAGAGTTCTGCTTTGCTCTTAAATAGCGTTATTGTGGGGGCACCTGGGTGGCTCAGTCGTTAAGCGTCTGCCTTTGGCTCAGGGCATGATCCCAGAGCCCTGGGATCGAGCCCCGCATCAGGCTCCTCCGCTGGGAGCCTGCTTCTTCCTCTCCCACTACCCCTTCTTGTGTTCCTCTCTTGCTGTCTCTCTCTCTGTCAAATAAAAATACAATCTTAAAAAAATAAAAAATAAATAACATTATTGTGGAGTCAAAGCTATAAAGCCCTGCTTACTGGGTTGAAAAAGCACCCCTGGAGTTTATAGGGTTTCCCTCTTCGACATGTTTAGTTAAGTATGCTTTTCAAGTCAATTTGTAGCTTATCTTGTCAAAAGAATTCCAGTTAGTGTGTCTCCAGAACTATGTCATCACACCTGGGAAATGGGGTCTTCTCCCCTGGTGCCACCTCTTTGCAGTTTGCATCTGACCAAAGGTCCTCAAATCAATATCCTCATTGAATAAGGCCATATAATAGTGTCCCTGAGGACTGTTTCAAGTTTTGGGTGATGTGTAGAGAGTGAACAAAGTTAGATCCGTGGTGATAGAAATACGAAAAGGACCAGATAAAGGAGATTTACAGGTATTTTCTATTCTTGGCGTTACCTATGTGTTTTACTCTGCTTCTCACTCAGGGCAACCTGTGAAGAAATCCGTGAGCCAGGTAACCAAATCAGTTGACTTCCACTTCCGCACAGATGAACGAATCAAACAACATCCTAAGAACCAGGAGGAATATAAGGAAGTGAACTTTACATCTGAACTGCGAAAGCATCCTCCATCTCCTGTAAGTTGATGGGCTCAGTGGATATGCTTGTTACTAATTCAGCAAGGATTTCAGGTGTAGTAGTTGTGGTCGCTACTTCTAATAATATAATTGAGAGAAGCATGTTTTTGTGTTAAGATACATCTAAATCCTCACTTTGCCCTGTTTGCTATGTGATCTTGGAGAAATCGCTATATTTTTCTGGGAAGCATCTGAGGAAGTTGCTGTGAAAACTGAATTGAGAATGTACATGAAGCACATAGAATTATGTGTGGCAAACTGTAGGTACCAGCTTGTTGCAGCTTGTGCTTTTACAAAATTCTTGAAAAATATCTTGTGTCTACAGAGTGTATAATATATGACAGGGCTTATGTGAACAATGGTCTTGGGGCAGACCACTCAAATCTAACAGAAACAGTAAGAATCCTAAGCAGAAATTCTAGTACTAAGAATTTCTACTTGCATTTGCAGTGGGCATCATCACTCGTTGAAATCAGTCCTTTGCAGTCTTAAACCCTGGGGTTGTGCTTCTTCCTTTGAGATGTCAATCCTTAGAGTTTTGTTTCCAGTCAGAGATCAGTTTTATGAAAATGAATCATCCAAGGACTAGGCTTCTTCATCTCTTAGTTTTGGGGAGGATGTCTGCAGAGATTCTGATTCAGGCAGCTACCTGGCCTGATCCAGACCCAGAACCCAAATCAACTTTTTCTTAATGAGATTGGGGGTGAGGGCAATACCTTTGCAGCTGTTTTTTCCTCTTCTAATTCTCAGAACACTTGTTCTTGCTGGCATAAAAACATTGATGTGCTTGGGAAAAATCACCTTATTTGCTGTTGTAGAACAGACAATTTGTTAAGTGCTAGATCCTTTCTCCCTTTTTAAAAAAGATGGGAATAGACTAGTTTTAACCCTTGCTCCAGGACTGACAAACTTAAGAATAATAATCTTGGCTTCACCACAGGCCTTTTTTCTTTGGATCCTATGTGCTGAATATACGGCTCGTGGTAGATCTGAGCTCTTCCATAACACTTCATTTGGAAAACAACTTCTTTCTTTACAGGCCCGAGTGACTAAGGGATGCACCATTATTAAGCCTTTCAACCTGTCCCAAGGAAAGAAAAGAACATTTGATGAAACAGCTTCTACATACGTGCCGCTTGCACAGCAGGTCGAAGCCTTTCATAAACGAACCCCTAACAGATATCACTTGAGGAGCAAGAAGGATGATAGTAAGTTTCATACCATTGTTATAGCCTCCCCTAGAATTCCTTTGCTTATACAGATTTGTCTTTAGTTGAAATCCTAGCTTTTGAACTAAACTATGGCATGTGCCTGTATGCAGACAACAAATGTACCATTGAGCATCTCTGAACTTCCCCACCCCACCCTGGCTATCTGTCTGCTTATACCCATCAACCACCGTGATCCTCCTGATCAGTAATTGGCCAGGAATCATACCTTTGCCATGTGTCAAAGTGTCATGGTGCAGCTACTGACCTACAGAAAATGAAAGCATTCCATTCATTCAGGGTTGTGTGCTTTTGTTCAGCCATTCAACAAACTTTACGACTACAAACCAGGCACTGTTGGGTGTAGGGGGTATAGCAGTGAATAAAATGGACTTGGTGCTACTCAGTATCAAGTTTCTAACTCAGTGAGAGAGATAAATAGATCATTACAAATTATGGTAAGTGCTATCAATGTAGAGGGCGATGTAAGAGTCAAGACATGGGGGAGATAGGTAGAATATGTCTTTATCCTGAGAAGTCACTGGCAGTGAAAGAAGTTGAAGATCCAGGGCAGAAAGGAGATAACCAGTGATCGATAACCTGCATGGGCAGGTAGGGGAGGGATACTTAGCTCTCAGGTGGAGTGCTTATTCTTTGAAGGGAGGGTGGAAGAGAGAAATGGGTGTAAATGCTGGCAGGTTTGTAGGTTTGGGATGAACACATGAGAGGGTTCTAATCTCCTAGCCTTTGTCTTTATGAAAATAATTACTGCAAGAAGGAAGGTAAGGAAGTTTGAGAAATGGAAGTGGTACAAAATAGTTGTCCAGAATATAGGACTAGCATAATGGATAAAGCAGAATTTGGTCATTTTGCCTTTGAAGGTCTCAAAGTTTTCTGCTCTTTCATAGGCATTGTTTAGTGCTGTGTTAGGCAGTCAGGCAAGCTTCTTTAAGTATAGCATTCCTTAATATTGTTATTATGTTCCAGTAGTCATTTTGTCAAATTTTATGTTAGAAAAATAATGAAATTGTTTTTTTTTATTCTAATGGAAATTTAAATATTAAACATGACTTTCCAAATAACATATGACTTTTAGAGTCTGATATGCCCTGCTTTTAGAATCTTGGTCCTGGCAAATAGAAAGAAAAATTATTTTCTACAATTTAAAAAAAATTTTAATTCCAGTATAGTAACATGTAGTGTATTATTGGTTTCATGTATACAATATAGTGATTCAACAATTTTATGCATTACTCAGTGCTCATCGTGATAAGTGTACTCTTATATCCCCTACATCTATTTCACCCGTCCCTCCGCCCATCTCCCCTCTGGTAACCATCAGTTCTCTATACTTAAGAATCTATTTCTTGATTTGTCTTTTTCCCTTTGTTTGTTTTGTTTTTTTAATTCCACATATGAGTGAAATCTTATGGTATCTGTCTTTCTCTGACTGATTTATTTCACTTAGCATTATACTCTAGATCCAACTGTGCTGTTGCAAATGGCAAGGTTTCCTTCTTTTTTATGGCTGAGTAATATTCCTCTGTGTGTGTGTGTGTGTGTGTGTGTGTGTGTGTGTGTATACACACATGTATATTATGTCTTCTTTATCCATTCATCTATTGATGGACACTTGTTTTGTTTCCATAATTTGGCTATTGTAAATAATGCTACCATAAACATAGGGGTTAACATATCTTTTTGAATTAGTGTTTTTGTATTCTTTGGGTAAATACCCAGTAGTGGAATTACTGGATCATATGGTAATTCTATTTTTAATTTTCTGAGGAACCTCCATATTGTTTTCCACAGTGGCTGCACCAGTTTGCACTCCCACCAACATTTGCAAGTGTTCCTTTTTCTCCACATTCACGCCAGCACCTGTTTCTTGTGTTTCATTCTGGATTTTTTTTTTTAATAAAGATTTATTTATTTATTTGAGAGAAAGAGGTAGAGAGAGAGACAGAATACGAGCAGGGGAGGGGCAGAAGGAGGGGGAGAAGCAGATTCCCCGCTGAGCAGGGAGCCTGATGTGGGGCTCGATCCCAGGACCCTGGGATCATGACCTGAGCCAAAGGCAGACACCCAACCGACTGAGCCATCTGATGCCTCCTCTTATGTTGTTGATTCTAGCAATTCTGACACATGTGAGGTGATCTCATTGTGGTTTTGATTTGCATTTCCCTGATGATGAGTGATATTGAGCATTTTTCATGTGTCTGTTGGCCATCTGTGTGTCTTCTTTGGAGAAATGTCTGTTCATGTCTTCTGCCCATTTTCAAATTAGATTATTAGGGATTTTTTGGTGTTGAGTTGTATAAGTTTTTTATGTATTTTGACTACTAAGCCTTTATTGGATATGTTGTTTGCAAATATCTTCTCCCTTTCATAGGTTGTCTTTTAGTTTTGTTGTTTCCTTTGCTGTGCAGAATCTTTTTATTTCGATGTAGTCCCAATAGTTTATTTTTGCTTTTATTTCCCTTGCCTCAGGTGACATATCTGGAAAATGTTGTTGTGGCCGATGTTAGAGAAATTACTGCCTGTGCTTTCTTTCCCTTGCCTCAGGTGACATATCTGGAAAATGTTGTTGTGGCCGATGTTAGAGAAATTACTGCCTGTGCTTTCAGATCTGACATTTAGGTTCTTTTTTTTTTATTTTTTATTTTTTTTAAGATTTTTATTTATTCGACAGAGATAGAGACAGCCAGGGAGAGAGGGAACACAAGCAGGGGGAGTGGGAGAGGAAGAAGCAGGCTCATAGAGGAAGAGCCTGATGTGGGGCTCGATCCTGTAACGCTGGGATCACGCCCTGAGCCGAAGGCAGACGCCTAACCGCTGTGCCACCCAGGCGCCCCTGACATTTAGGTTCTTAATTCATTTTGGATTTATTTTTGTGTATGGTGTATTTTCTGCAATTTTTTTTTTTAAGATTTTATTTATTTATCTGACAGAGATAGAGACAGCCAGCGAGAGAGGGAACACAAGCAGGGGGAGTGGGAGAGGAAGAAGCAGGCTTCCAGCAGAGGAGCCTGACGTGGGGCTCGATCCCATAACGCCGGGATCACGCCCTGAGCCAAAGGCAGACGCCCAACCGCGGTGCCACCCAGGTGCCCCATCTGCAATTTTTATTTAAAACTGTATATAGTTATAAATAATGGTTGTATGTATACTTGAAGACTGGCTTATTTCTAAAATAAATAGATTTGGTTTCTGTCTCCTGCTGTTATGTGATCAGATCTAAATTAGGGGATTCATTCTGCATAATTATGAAAATTGATAAGGTTGCCCTGGTCAGGTGAATCAATGTTTTCTATGAATGGTAGTGATGGTCTTAAGATTGATGCTTTGAGGGGCGCCTGGGTGGCTCAATCGGTTAAGCATCTGCCTTTGGCTCAGGTCATGATCCTGGGGTCCTGGGATCAAGCCTCGCATTGGGCTCCCTGCTCAGCGGGGAGCCTGCTTCTCCCTCTTCCTCTGCCTGGCACTCCCCCTGCTTGCGCACTCTCTTTCTCTCTCTGTCAAATAAATAAATAAATCTTAAAAAAAAATAAAAGTACTGATGCTTTGACATAGTTTTTTCACTTTCTCTATTTGACTTTTTGTGAGAGGTGGTCTTGATGTTTTGATGTAGATGCTTTTAGGGAATTCACAAAATTGAGAGTTATTACTTGATCTTTAGAAAGGCCTTATTTTAAAGCTAGAATAAGCAAAAATCTTATGTGTCAATAACAACCAAAATAGTTGGCATTATCAATAGAAAGGCAGTACATGCCGTGTAGTGATGAGTCCATCAGACACGTCAGGTTGGCTGACATGAGCAGAGCTGAGTGTGGATGGCGTCGTGGGCTGCCTAGCCGAGTCAGCACCTACAGTAAACAGGGTCTCGGAGAGCTAGGTCTGTGATCTTGTTTTACAGCTCTGTTACCTTCCAAATCTGCTGTGGTCAAGATATCCAGAGACCCACAGACTCCTGTGTTGCAAACCAAACAGCGCACAAGGCCTGTGACCTGCAAAAGTGCGGCGGATCAGGAGGCAGAGGAGCTTGAGAAACTGCAACAGTAAGTCCCATCAGGGGAGGAAGAGTTCCAAGTACCTGCTTTCTTTTCAGTTCTATAATGGGGATAGTTGCTGTTTTTCTTGCCATCAGAATTTATGGCATTTGAGTTACAGGCTCCCTACAGTCTGTGCCCCCTGCTGAATGATTAAGAGATTAGAAGTGGGAATATGGAGATATCCTGGAGTATAAACTGGTAAAAAACGAATGCTGAAGTTGGGGTGGGAGAACTTACACAGGATTCCAATTAAGCCGTGTCCTCTGAGCTTCGTTTAGGTAGATCCCACTCTTTATGGCTACCCAAGGGCTCATTACAGCTATTATTGGTGGAGGAAAGTGGAACATAATGTGGTTGTTAGCGCTGGAGTTTGTCTCCTGTATTTTTTTTTTTTTAAAGATTTTATTTATTTGACAGAGAAAGACACAGTGAGAGAGGGAACACAAGCAGGGGGAGTGGGAGAGGGAGGAGCAGGCTTCCCGCTGAGCAGGGAGCCCCATGCGGGGCTTGATCCCAGGACCCTGGGACCATGACCTGAGCCGAAGGGAGACGCTCAACGACTGAACCACTCAGGCGCCCCGTCTCCTGTATTCTGCTTTCATTCTTTTTTGTACTTCTTTTGAGGAGGGGCAGCTTCCTCTGGGAAAAGAAACCCCAATCTTTAAAGAGGTGGGAATGTTAGGACTGGCTCCTTTATTCTTTGCTCTTGAAGTAGAGAAATGGCTATGGAGAGAATCGAAATTTTGCTGTGCTTGGGTAATCGTAATAATTACTATTTTTCTGTTTTGGCCTACTTTGTTGTTTGTGTAGCTTTTATTTTATTAACAAAAATTTTTTTTGTGGTTGTCATTTAAACTCTCATCTTACAGATACAAATTCAAAGCACGGGAACTTGATCCCAGAATTCTTGAAGGTGGGCCCATCTTGCCCAAGAAACCACCTGTGAAGCCACCCACTCAGCCTATTGGCTTTGATTTGGAAATTGAGAAGAGAATCCAGGAGCGGGAGTCAAAGAAGAAATCAGAGGATGAACACTTTGAATTTCATTCCAGACCTTGCCCTACTAAAATCTTGGAAGATGTTGTGGTAAGAATGGTTGAGGCTCTGCATGCTGGCAGAAGCATCTTGCTCGTGACCAAATATCCACCCATTCACAAATGTTTGAGTAGATACTATGATCAGGGCATTGTATTAGGAGCTGTAGGTGATAAAGAGACATAAATGGATTTTGCTTTTAGGAAACTTTAAGTCGAATAAGGGAGACAACATATGTGTAAATAATATAAAATTAGGGGCGCCTGGATAGCACAGTCGTTAAGCGTCTGCCTTCAGCTCAGGGCGTGATCCCGGCATTCCGGGATCGAGTCCCACATCAAGCTCCTCCACTGGGAGCCTGCTTCTTCCTCTCCCACTCCCCCTGCTGTGTTCCCTCTCTCTCTGGCTGTCTCTCTGTCACATAAATAAATAAAATCTTTAAAAAGCAAACAAACAAAGAAAAATAATATAAAATTAGACAGAAGTGTTCTAAGAGAGGTGACAGTAAAAAGTACTATAGGAACTCAAAGGAGATAATGATTTCTTCAAGACAGAAGGTTTAGCGAATGCTTTGTGGAGGAGGGAGCATATGACCCGAGCCTTCACATCATCATCATCGTGTGTTGTTACTATTGTAATAGCCAAAACTTTCACTATGTGCCAGGTAGGCTCCAAGCCCCTTCCGTGTATTAACCCATTCATTTTGACCACAACGCCTTCAGGTGATTTATTGTAATTATCACCAGTTTCAGATGAGGCAGTTGAGGTGCAGAGAGGTTAGGAGTCATTCCTAGGACACTCAGCTAGTGAATGGTGGAATAAGGATAAGAATTCAGGCATCGTGGCTCCAGAGTTCATGATCTTAACACTTCATTAGGTTGCCTCTCCATTATATGGTAGAATTTGGACTTGTAGAAATGCAAGTGAAATGGACTGGCAGAGCATTCCAGGCAGTGGAAGTAACATAAAAGCCTGAAGGTGGGAAATATGGTAGGGGGGTTCCTGGAAAGTGGGTGGAGTCAGTTAAGCTGGAGAAAAGAAGTATATCAAGAGGACCAAGTAGAAACTAGATCAGAGAAGTGGGTTGTAGTGTGCTGGTGGGCTTATAGTCAGGATTTTAGAGAAAATATACAATTAGGAAGAGATGCTACAGTCAAAGAATAAGTAATAGAGTTCATCTACATAAATGCAAAGGTGGGTTTTAGATAATTTCTGTGCAGATGGGGAAATATTCTCTTCCTGCATTGGACTGATTTATGTCCAGGTACTAAGAATTCTGTTTTCCTGTTTTCTTTCTTTTTGCTCGTCCTTTTGAGATACCGTGGTTTTAAGTGAAACTGTGCACCAATATATTACCTTGGACTGTGTAGTTTGTTTATTCTATTTTCTTAGCACTAAGTCAGAAGCAATCCAAAGTTATATTTTCCAGGCTTTAAAAACGCATCATAATGCTTAAAAATAGTTATTCCCCTCTTCCCACCCCTCGTCTTCTTTCAGCTGAGAGCTTTCTGCATGTGAGACCGCTTTTCTTTTCTTCTTCTTCTTTTTTTTTTTTTTTTAAAAGATTTTATTTATTTATTTGTTGGAGAGAGAGCATGAGCACAAGCAGGGGGGTGGCAGGCAGAGAGAGAAGCAGGCTCCCTGTGAAGCAAGGAGCCTGATACGGGACTCAGTCCTAGGACCTTGGGATCATGACCTGAGCCAAAGGCAGCCGCTTAACGGGCTGAGCCACCTAGATGTCCCCCCCTTTTTGTTTTTTTAAAGATTTTATTTATTCAGAGGCATCTGGGTGTCTCAGCCTGTTAAGCAACTGCCTTCTGCTCAGGTCATGATCCCAGGGTTCTGGGATCAAGCCCCGCATCGGGCTCCCTGCTGGGTGGGGAGCCTGCCTCTCCCTCTCTCCCCCCACTTCCCTGCTCATACTCTCTCGCTATCTCTCTCTCAAATAAATCAAATCTTAGGAAAAAAAAAAAGATTTTATTCATTTGGCAGACACTTAACTGAGCCATAAGGCAGACACTTAACTGACTGAGCCACCCAGGCACCTGACTTTATATATTCTCAAAATCAACTCATTTTTAAAGTAATTTTAAAGGGAACATTTAAATCACTATGTAAATGGAAAACCAGTACTTTTTGCCATGAATATCAATAGTAATAGCTAATATATAGAGCTTATTATGTGCCAAGTTTTAGTCTAAGCTCTTCAATTTATATAATAACTTATTTAATTCTCATAATAGCTCTATGAGGTAAATACTATAGGTCTTATTATCAGTCTGTTTTACAGTTAGGCAATACAGAGATTAAATAACTTGCCCAAGATCATAAATTAACCAATGGGAGAGCTGGGATAGATACTAGGTAGTATGGTTTCAGGGTCTGTGCTCTTATATTAAAATAGAAGGTACCTTTTTAAATAGAAAGGTCTTAGGAAATATGTGACTATTAAAAAAAGTAGTCTGCATCCCACCTAACATCCTCTTCCGTATTATCTGTCTTACCTGAACTTTATTTTTAGAAATGCTGATTTAGGAAATGGGGCTGGCAGTTTTCCTTTGGACATGCTAGGGTGAAGTGGTGCCTGTGGAAGGGTCCCTAGAGTTCAGTAAGAGTTTAGTTAAGTGAGATCTTAGAGTAACCTTGTACCAGGTTGTGCCTTGTTGAGAATTCTGAATAAGCAGATCAGCAATGCACTAGGTAAGTAAGATGCAACTGAATTGACGTGGTGTGCTCCAGGGAAGTGTTTGCCAAATCCAGCTGGTTCTCAGAATCCTCTGAGGATCCTATTACATAAACAGATTCCTGGGCCCCACCCCTGGGGTTTTGATTTGTTATGTGCAGCATAGATTAGAGAGAGCCCCAGTGAGAACTTAGTATCTGACATACAGTAAGCAGTCATGTTGTTAATAGTAATAACTGTCATTTTATCACATGCTTACCTCATTCCGAGTGTTCTATGTAGATTATCGTACTTCTTGAAACAATTCTTAAGAGATAGGTTTTATTTTTAGCCCTATTTTTTAGATGAGGAAGAGACATTAGGAGGTATCTAGTATGCAGAACCAGGATTTGAACCCATCATCTCCTCGAGCACTATATTATTTTACCCCACAGTACCAACGTACCGTTGTTTATTTGCAAACTCCGTTTTTGCATTTGACGTTGGCTGTTTGTAGTTCTCCCTTCTAAAATGTCCAGGAATTTCACTTCAACTATTGGTTTCTAGAGAAGCAAAGCGTAAGAGACTTTAGGTGTATTCTCTCTCACCCTCTTCATTTTTTGGAAAGGGAGGCTTTGAAAGGGGAATGTGGCTTGCTCATAGAACCATTTTTAAAAATTGGAGGCAGAATTGAGATTTGGTCCTGTAACTTCTAGTTCTGGACTCCTCTAGCAGAACAGAGGAGCCTGCTTCCCAGAGCCCAAATGCAGCTTGTCTGTTTGCCACTGTTGCTCTTCATCCATGTCCCTCTGGTGCTGAAGTTCTTTCAGCGTGTTCTTACGGTATTTCTTGTGCTCTTCAACTTGTGGTTGATGAGACAACGGGGCTGATGAGAGATGGGCTTGGGCAGCAGCGGGCCATGAGGCAGAGATGAAAAAAGGGCTCTTGGGCAGAGGTGGAGTGATGAAAAGCTTGAGCTCAAGGGTGTGAAATGTGAACTTGGTGCCGACATCTAGCGGGGATGGGGCACCACAGAGGTGGGTGTGGTGTCGGTGAGGCCAGTGAGTAATTTTAGCGGCGATATTTTAGGGATGACTTGGGGAGACCAACAGACTTTTTTTTTTCCCCATACGTCGTGAGATAACATTGCTTCACAGTAATTTCCTAACTGATCTTGTCCCGGGGCATTTGGGGGCATATCCTCCCATAAGGAGAAGTGTTCACCCCTGACACCCCCTCCCCCATCCTGGGCTGCTTTCCCTAAATGTGCCATCTGTCCACACATTGCCCACTTCTAACCACATATCACTTCTTTAGAGCTATCTTCCTGGAGCTTCCCATTAGGAGCTTCCCCCCATTATCCTTGAGCTGCACGTTCTGCTAGGTTTCTTCAGAGCACTTTTGAAAATCAGGGAATACCTGATTTGTTACCTTTTCGTTGTTCTTTTCCTCCACTAGAATGTGAGCTCCCTGAAAGCAGGGACTGTGTTTATCTGTCTTACTCACTTTTATATCCCCTGCACCTAATATTGCTGCAGAAGCACTCTGATGTTGGATAATTGAGTGAGTACAGTACCAGCTGAAATGCGCCGGCCTAGGCTGTGTTAGGTACTGGGAATTCAAAGGTGGGGGAAAACAGCACTCGTCCTCAAAGTTTTCACAGTTCGGTAGAGCAGATTGATATGTAAACACATAAGGATAGTATTGTCAATCAACATATGTTCATGGAACTAATTACTACTTGTAGGTCCTGTGGAGAATGCAAAAGAATGTACATGGTGACATCCCTGCCCTCAAGGAGCTTACAACTAGGAAAACTTAAAATAGCAAAACAAGAAGCTGCCTGTTTTTAGAAACCCAATATTCATTTTTTAAATTTTTATCTAAAAAAATTATTTATTTATTTATTTATTTAGAGAGAGCGAGTGAGCATGACTGGAGGGAGGGGTAGAGGGAGACAGGATCTCAAGCAGACTCTGTGCTGAGTGTGGAACGCGACATGGGGCTCAGTCTCACGACCCTGAGATCATGACCTGAGCCGATATCAAGAGTCTGGCACTTAACCAGCTGAGCCACCCAGGTGCCCCTGGTTTTTTAAATTTCTCATTGAGCCCCCAGTTAGTGTTGATTGCGGAAGAGATGGGGTGTGGGTGGGTCGTTGCTGCAGATTTGGTGTTCATAAATCACCTTTTCCTCTTCCCCAATTAGGATTGAGCGCACTCATAGATAGCTCTTTGGTGGCTTATTTATTAGAGATTTCCCTTGCTCTTTTAAAATGCACATCTCTGCCGGGTGGATGCAGAGAGGGGAAGAAAAGGAAAGAGGGATTATTTTAGAGCTAAATGAATCATCAGGTATTTATTTCTAATACTTTATTTTATGAAAAGAAATGAGCTGGGTGGCTCAGTTAAGTGTCTGACTTTGGCTTAGGTCATGATCTCAGAGTCCTGGAATCAGATTCTGCGTTGGGCTCCACACTCAGCAGGGAGTCTGCTTCTTCCTCTCTTGCCCCCCCACTTGCACTCTGTCTCTCTCAAATTAATAAAATCTTAAAAAACAAAACAAAACAAGGGCGCCTGGGTGGCTCAGTTAGCTAAGCGTCTGCCTTTGGCTCAGGTCATGATGTCAGGGTCCTGGGATCGAGCCCCCATGTCGGGCTCCCAGTGCAGTAGGGAGTCTGCTTCTCTCCCTCTGCTGCTCCCCCTGCTTCTGCTCTCTCGCTCATGCTCTCTCTCTCAAATAAATAAAATCTTAAAAAACAAAAACCCAAGGCCTAGAATTCTCTCTAGTATGCCCTAAGTTATGCAGATTAGAATCAGAGCAAGGGCTAGAACCAACCTCTGAGCCTTGCTTCATGTTCTTCCCACTCCCACATGCCCTGAATGTGCTTGAGCAAGAGGCTGGCGGCCACCTGTAGAACAACAGGCTCTTGCTGTTTTATGGTAAGCATTATTTGAACAACCATTTCACAGACTTTTGTCACTCTCCTTACAATTTCTGCTCTGTGGGATTTCACTGTTCCTAGTGATCCTGGCTTTCTTTAGAAAACAGCTTCCACAGCAGAATGAGCATTCTCTTTACAGTGGTCATCTTAGCAGGGTATAAATTCTTTTCAATGACTGATACTATGTAATGCATTTTGGAAAAGCCACTTATCTTGGACCCTCTGGCACACAGTCTTGGATCTCTTCAGCAGTGGCAAATGTTCATATTTTAAAGATTAATTTGCTTTTAAGAGCTAATCTAAATCATTTGGAACTAAAACTAAGTAGCCCAGGATAATAGAGCTGGAAATAGTTTTGCTAATTAAAAGTAAATATTGAGTGACTACCTTGCATTGCTTAAAAATTAGCTTTGAAGGCCACTCCAAGAGAAACATTCCAAACATATTTTTTAAAGATTTTATTTATTTATTTAAAAGAGAGAGAGAGAGCACAAGCACGGGGGAATGGTCAGGCAGAGGGAGAAGCAGGCTTCCCGCTGAGCAGGGAGCCTGGTGTGGGGCTCCATCCCAGGACCCTGGATCATGACCTGAGCCTAAGGCAGACGCCCAACTGACTGAGCCACCCAGGCAACCCTCCAAACATGTTTTAAGGAGAAGTCTCTCTCCCAAGGTATAAAGTAGATTCCAAGAGTCCAAGGTATAAATTCTGTTATTCATTTTTACTATATGTATTCAATGAATTTACTGAATGCCTTATACTTGCCAAGGTCTTTGTGAGGTACTAGGGATAAATGGAATAACAGTCCCCACTCTCGAAGGCTAGCAGGAGTTGAACATCTAAATACACAAGTGCTGTGAAGTTTTATACAAAACTTCTGTACTGTCATAGAACTATATACAAGGAAAGAGGGGGTCATTTCATAGGTTCTGGGAGTGGAGCGATCAATTAAAAGCCTTTATAAAAGAAGAGATGCTTCAGTGAAGGCTTGAAAAGAAGGCTTAGGTGCTTCCAAGCAGCTGGGACATTTCAGAGAGAACACAAACAAAGGTATTCAGAGAACAAGTGTTAACATTTTGGCAACTGCCAGTAGTTCGTAGTGGTTGGAGGGTGAGCTGTAGGGAAAGGCAAGAGGTAAGGCTGGAGAGTCAGGCAGGGCTTCATATTATGAAGCACCTTGTACTTCATGGCAAGGAATTTGTTATACTATTGTAGGTAGCATAGGAGCCATTAAAGAACTTTAAGTCGGGAAGTTATGTGATCCGATGTGTCTTAGGCAAATAATTCTGACTATATATAGAAGATGGATTGGAGGAATTAGATGAGAAGCTGAAAGTGTATTACAAGGCTAGTGGAATGGTGCAGGCAATCGGTGGTGTGACCTGTATACGTATGGTGGTAAACAGGTGGAGAGGAAGCAGAATAGAGGGCAGAGGGAGGCAACATACACATGTGAATGTAACAAATAAGGGTTTGATTTTATCATTTTATTTTATTTTTTCATCATGATAAGTGTACTCTTTAACCCCCATCCCCTATTTCTCCCATCCCACCACCAGCCTCACCCCTCACTCCTCCCAGTAACCATCAGTTTGTTCTCTGTAGTTAAGAGTCTGTTTCTTGGATTCTCTCTGTCTCTCTCTTTTTTCCCTTGCTCATTTGTTTTTTAAATTATACGTATGAGTGGAATCATATGGTATTTGTCTGTCTTCGACTGACTGATTTTGTTTAGCACTCCACTGTCTAGCTCCATCCAATGTTGTTGTAAATGGCTTTTTGTAATGGCTGAATAATATGCCATTGGTATTGGGGGGTGTGTGTGCGTGTGTGTATACATGTATACACACGTATGTATACACACACACACATGCACCACATCTTTTTTAGCCGTTTATCTATCATTGGATACTTGGGCTGCTTCCATGGTTTGGCTGTTGTAAATAATGTTGCAGTTTTTATTTTTATCTTTTTTAAATTGATCTGGTCTTAACACTTCATTCAAAAAAGCCCAAGAGATACCGTTTTGTAGTTAGGATTAATTGCCAGATTTGTGATAGAGTATAAATTCTATGAGAATCAGAAAGTGCTTATGGAACAACTTCCTAAAATGTGTTAGTCTTAAATGATGTGCTCAATATGGTACAGGTAACTCAGCCTGCAAGGATTTAAAATGTTGGCAGTGTTTTGGAATCATGAAGGGAAAAATCTTCAGAGTAGTTGAATGTATGAGAATTATGGAATATAGAAAATTAATTGCTTCCCTTAATCTCCTCTCAAAGAGGTATGATGAGAGTTAACAGCTGTTCTTCCCAGATTTTATTTCTGTGCTTAAGTTATATATATAATTAATTCTATTTCAGCAACTTGTCACTCTCCCCTCAATATTATGAACACTGTCATATGTCAGTAATAAAGAGTTACTTCTTTTTCTTTTGCATGGGTGCACAACAGTTTAAAAAAGGATTTAACTGATCCTTTCTTGATAAATAATTGAATTATTTGCAATTTTTATTCTTTTACAAAATATATTGAAATAATACTAAAAACAAAAACTAAACTAGAGATCAAATACTAGAGGTGGAATATTGGGTGAAAGTGTATGACCATTTAAAAATTTAATAGGTAATCCCCCCTATCAAATAAATAAATAAAATATTTTTTTAAAAGATTTTATTTATTTATTTGACGGAGAGAGAGACAGCCAGCGAGAGAGGGAACACAAGCAGCGGGAGTGGGAGAGGAAGAAGCAGGCTCCCAGGGGAGTAGGGAGCCTGATGTGGGGCTCGATCCCAGGACCCTGGGATCACGCCCTGAGCCGAAGGCAGACACTTAACAACTGAGCAGAAAAATCTTTAAAAATCTTAAAAAAAAAAAAAGGTGGGGGTGCCTGAGTGACTCGGTCGGTTAAGTGTTTTCGGCTCAGGTTGTTGCTCTCTCACGTGCATGCTCTCTCTCTCCCCGTCAAATAAATAAAATCTTAAGAAAATTTTAATAGGTAATTCCCAAAGGTTGTACCAATTTATGACCTGTATTCTTACCCAACTGTATGTGAGTGCTGACTTCTCTTTCGTGCATGCCAACACTGGAATTAATCAGTCTTTCAGATATTACTCAATCTTATAGGTGAAGAATAACCTGATTAATTTATATTTTTATAAATTTATAATTTATATTTTATATTTTTAAATTTATAATTTATATTTTAAAAAATTATTGAGATCAATTATTGTGTATCTTTGTGAACTGCTTGTTCTTGTTCTTTGTTTATTTGTTTGGCAGAAGGAAATTTAGCTCTTGCCCAATACTTTTTTCCTTTTGCATTTTGAGGGTGATTTTTTTTCTTTTTAAGATTTTATTTTTAAGTAATCTCTACACCCAACATGGGACTCATGCAGGCAACCATGGGATTAGGACTCACATGCTCCACCAACTGAGTCAGCCAGGCACCCTGAGGGTGGTGTTTTCTAACTAAGTTCTCTTGTAGATTTGTATGAGGAATAGGATTAAGAAAATGGACAGTATCTATTCTGATCCTAGATACATTTGGAAGCCTTTTTTGACTTTTGTTTTTGAGGGATTAGAGTATAGTAAGGGAGAGAAACAATAAAATATCAGCATTAGTTTGTTTTCTGTCGTGGTGTTTTTCATAAGCACCAAAAAAGATTGTGATGAATCCTGTTTTTACTGAGTATAGTACTCTAGCCATGCCCTTGTTCTTTGCTGCTCTTCCGACTTGGGGCTCAATCCCGGGATCGTGGGATCATGCCCTGAGCTGAATGCAGACCCAACCACCCCGAGAGGGATTTGATCTTATCACACAGCCTAGTAGAGATTGTTCTGGGATGTTAATTGAATTGCTTACTCCTTGCAGGGTGTTCCTGAAAAGAAAGTACTTCCAATCACTGTCCCCAAGTCACCGGCATTTGCCTTGAAGAATAGAATCCGAATGCCCACCAAAGAAGATGAGGTGATTCCCTGGGATAGAGGGAGTTTTCTTCCTTTATCTTTTTTATCAATTTAAGCATTCCTCTTTCTTAAGCTTAATGGAATTCAAAGGCAGTCACTCTTATCTGAAGTTGCCTTTAACAGTTGGTATGAACATTTGATTATCTTTTTTGCTTCCCCAAGAGCCAAGTAGTTGGTAAGGGTATGAATCTTCTGGCTTTCAGTAGTGACTGGTTATGCAACTTTCTGGACCCTTGTCCATTTCTATAGCATTGAAAATCAGCCTGTCATAATTGGATCAAAAGTTGACAAGCCCTGTATTTTATTTTGCCTAAGCTTTTGTCACCATTCAGTGAGGGATTTTTTAAATCACACTGAGCAGTTATATCCGCCCTGTCTGATCTCCACTAACCCAAGGGTTGCTAAGGTGACTGTGTGGTGATGGTTCATGAAATTGGAATACGTAAACTGTCATTGATCAGGCTAGTTTCTTGTTACATCTCCCATTTTTATCTATAAATATCCAGAGTTAGGGTAATTTTATAGCAGATCTCAAGCATAAACCTTTTTATAGGTTCATTTGAAACTAAAATACACCGTAATCTTATGTTACCAGCTTGAACCCAAACAACTTACTTGGTCCTATTCTGGGTTTGGCAACCATTAACTCCCAGTCACATGTTTTAGTGGAGTCTGGAGGCTGGGTCAAAGAAGAGGCCAAGGTATATGCTTAATACCTCTCCTCTCCATTTTGTTCATACTGTTTGATCTCTTTTCATTTTTACAATCTTCCTATGAAAAAATTTAGATCCTTTAAGAGTAATTGTGTTTGTCCTTTATCAAATGCTTTCACTCTGGTCTCACCCCTATGAAGTGGTAGGTGACTTAGGGATTATCCCTCTTTGATAGAAAAGGAAGCAAAGACACCTAGGAGGTTGAGTGACTTGCCTTAATCAATGATTTCTCTCAAATACTGTCTTCTGACACCACATTCTGAGGAGGTGAGAAAGAACTCGTGTCTAAACTACAGTTTCTCCCTTAGGAAGAGGAGGAGCCGGTAGTGATAAGAGCTCAACCTGTGCCGCATTATGGGGTGCCTTTTAAGCCCCAAATCCCAGAGATAAGAACTGTGGAATTATGCCCTTTCTCTTTTGATTCTCGAGACAAAGAACGTCAGTTACAGAAGGAGAAGAAAATAAAAGAACTGCAGAAAGGGGAGGTAGGTGTTTCCATTTCTGCAAGTAGCATAATACTATTCTTTGATCTGTCACAGATAATCTTTTATGTTGCACTTTTAGCTATAAAATCACTGACTTCCTTTGATCCCTCTAAGAACCTCATGAAGTATAAATAGGGCAAGTTTTTAATAACCCTTCTGGTACAAGGAGATTAAGTGACTTGCCTGTGATCGTGTTGCCAGTTATTGGCAATATTGGGAGGATAACCCAGATTTCCTTTTGAGTCCCTTACTCTTTCTGCTATACATACCATGCTGCTTTGAAAACTGCCTTTCCTGTATTTCAGATTCATCCAGATATTCTGGAGCAGCTCTTGCTTTCTGGCTAGAGAGACCTTAGGATCTCAAATCTTATGTTTTCTTTTCTGTTAGGTGCCCAAGTTTAAGGCACTTCCTTTGCCTCATTTTGACACCATTAACCTGCCAGAGAAGAAGGTGAAGAACACAACTCAGATTGAGCCTTTCTGCCTGGAGACTGACAGAAGAGGTGCTCTGAAGGCACAGACTTGGAAGCATCAGGTGGGAGACGGGGAGAGGAGCTAAAATGTTCCTTGCTTCATTGTTGGTTTGTTAGAATAGGTAGACCCACTACACTGAAATTCATCTGAGAACTAACATACTGGATTATTTGAGGGACTCTCTCTCTAAATCAGGGATCAGCAGACTTTCCATAAAAGACCAGATAGTGGGGCGCCTGGGTGGCCCAGTTGGTTAAGCTTCCAACTCTTGATTTTGGCTTAAGTCATGTTCTCAGGGTCCTGGGATCAAGCCCCACATCGGGCTCCCCGCTCAGCAGGGAGTCTGCTTGTCTCCCTCTCCCATTGCCCCTGCCCCTGCTTGCGTGCTCTCTCTCTCTCTCATAAATAAATAAATCTTTAAAAAATAAATAAGTAAAAGACCAGATAGTAAATATTTTAGATTTTATAGGTTACATGTGGTCTCTGTCACATATTCTGTGTGTGTGTGTTTGTGTTTCAACCCTTTGAAAATGTGAAAACCAGGCTTAGCTCAAGGGCTATACAAAAAGGGATTATGAGCTGGATTTGGCCTGCAGTCTGAAGTTTGCTGACCTCTGCTCCAAGTGATCATCTGGGGAATATCAGAACTGACAGGCTCTTTTTGCATCAGGAGTTTAAGATCTCATCTATTCCATCTATTAGATTTGTTCATTACGTGTTCACTCATTTCTGTTGGTACTTTGATAAGAAACAGTATGGTGAGAATAGATCCTCAGTATGGTATGCTGTTTTCTCAACATAGTGTGCTCTTTGCTCTTTGTAGATGACAGGTGATTAAAAACAATTAATTGGTTGTTGGTTTGTATGATTGGGATCTAATTCTGCCCTATTTGGAAAAAAATTCCCCTGAATCCCTAAGTTTGTCAGTGTTTTTATATCATCACTTATCCTAGACTCTGTCCAAAAGGAGCTCTGGGCTAATCTTTCTAGGAAATCAAGAAATGTAATTGCTTACATAACTGCACATAGGTTCCTTGTTGGTGGTGTTCCCTAGGAAAATTTAGGACTGTTGGTTTGGAAGTGGTAGTTAATTCTCTTTCCAGGACCATGATACAAAATGTCTGTGTGGGGTATTTCCTATAATTAAATTTTTTTAAAGGTTTTCAAACATACACAAAAATAGAAAGGATAGTATAATGATCTTCCATGAACCTGTCACTTGGTTCTATAATGATCAAAACATGGAAAATCTTATTTCATCTGCATTTCTACCTACTTAACCTCTATACTGGATATTTCTACCAATAAAGGATTACTTTGAAGCAAATTCTAGGTATCACCTCATTTCATCCAAAAACAGCAAGTAATGATAAGTATGTATCTTTATATCTTCAGTATGTATCTTTAAAAATACAAGTATAAAAAAAAACCCGTAATACTATCACACATAAAAAAAATTAATAGTAATCCCTTAATAGTGACAAATAGTGTTCTTATATCTCCAAATCTCTCATAATTTTTTTAGACAGTTGAATTGTTGAAATCAGGATCCAAATAAGACCCACATACTGCATTTGTTTGGTAAATCTCTAAATCCCTTTTTCTCTACAGACTCTTCTACTTACATATTACTTGTGGAATAAACTGGCTTGTTTGTCCTATAGATTTTCCACAATCCCGATTTTGGTCATTGTATTCCCATGGTGTTATTTAATATATTCCTGTACCTTCTGTATTTCCTATAAATGAGTAGTTAAATCTAGAGGCTTGTTAAATTCTGTTTAGATTTGGGGCACCTGAGTGGCTCAGTTGGTTAAGCATTTGCTTTTGGCTCAGGTCATGATCTCAGGGTCCTGGGATTGAGCCCCATGTTGGGCTCCCTGCTCAGCAGGGAGTCTGCTTCTCCCTTTCCCTCTGCCTGTCCTCCTTGCTCCCCTCCCCATCCCACTCATGCTCTCTCTCTCTCAAATAAATAAAATCTTAAAAAAAAATTCTGGTTAGATTATCTGGGGGGTTGGAAGGGAGAATACTTTATAGATGTTCCCATCCAAGGGCTATAATGTCTGCATGTTTATTTTTGTGTTCAGATAGGCCTTAAAAGTACCTTAAAGATATTTTCTAGTTCTCAGTGGATTCAGAGGTTGTCAGTCTGATCTACTCAGTGTAAAGGGGGTTTTAACTAGGTTGAGATGAAGTCATCTCCTGCCTTTATTGATGAAGCTATTTAGAAACATTAGTTCTTGAGCCACTGAGGCAGCAGTCATGGAGAGTTGTGCTGTTGCTTATCTAACAGACTTTCTTTCTAATAGCTGGAGGAAGAACTGAAACAGCAGAGAGAAGCAGCTTGCTTCAAGGCTCGTCCAAACACCGTCATCTCCCAGGAGCCCTTTGTTCCCAAGAAAGAGAAGAAATCTGTTGCAGGTAGTGTTATGTGTACCCTTGGGGAATCAGGGCAGAATTGTCAGACTTCCCGGGGGTGCTGGGACTCAGTATCAGCTCTGTCAACCAGAAGCGTTTGCTTTAGAGGATCTAGTTCTCTTCTTAGACCGGGTTTTTTGTCTTTGTTGAACCGTGTACCTGTGTTGAGTTTGTAGTATATGTTGCGGCCAGATTCATAGAACAAGAGCTTGGGCAAAGGCAGCTGGCATTTCAACAGCAGTTATTGGCTTTACTTTACAAAGAGTAGTAAGCGAGGGAGGAAAAGCCAGGAATTCTTTCTGGAGTTCTCCATGAAGCAAGCCTTAGGTATAAACGTTTGATTCCTTAAGCACTGGTAAGGTGTCAGAAAACTGGATTCTCCTCCTACATCGGTCTTAGAATCACTATGTAGTTCTGAGCAAGCTATTTCATCTGTGTGGGTCTTACTTTTCTCCTAATTAGATGGTTTCCAGGAGCCCTTCCAACTGTTAAAATTCTAGGACTTTTTGTATGTGGTGTGCTCTACCTTTCTGCTAACAGGCCTTCCCTAGAGCTTAGCCCTTCTGTTGCCATGCGTGTCCGTGCCACTTGCTTCATCCAGGGGGCTACGTTTATACAGGTCCTGCTTGTGCACCAATACTCTCTCTGTTTCTGTACTCAGAGGGCCTCTCTGGTTCTCTAGTTCAGGAACCTTTTCAGCTGGCCACCGAGAAGAGAGCCAAGGAGCGGCAGGAGCTGGAGAAGAGAATGGCTGAGGTAGAAGCTCAGAAAGTCCAGCAGTTGGAGGAGGCCAGGCACCAGGAGGAAGAGCAGCAGAGGGAGGAGCTGGCCAGGCTACGGAAAGAACTGGTAACTGGGCAGCATGAGCACTCACTCACCCACGGTTGTCTTTATTTTGTTTTCTCTGTACCTTGCCTTGTTCCAGAAAGGATCTAAGGTAGCCTACCAGGACATATCAAAGATGTGTGAAGGTGGAAAATCACACAAACCAAGAACAAAGTTGTGATGTGAACAATGTTGAAGATGTGCACATTGTGATCCATGTGTCTGCTAAGTTTGAGCCATAACTTTGGCTCTTTTTAGGAACGAACTGTTGGTTACAAAACTCACAGTGTTCATGAGAGACAAACAAGCTAGTTGTTAAAAAAAAAAAAAAAGTACATTTAGTCTTGATACAGAATTCAGACAGAATCTCTTCCAGGGGGTCTTGATAAGGAGGGTATCCTGTGGTAGAACGTGCGCAGTGATGCACTCCTAGGACTTGTTTGTTTATCTAACTTATTTTTATTATTTCCTTTCGACTTTAGAAAACCAAAGTGGTTTTACAATTAGACAAGGATACATAGGTAGGGAAGGACATGAGAATTATGTGGCAACTGTATTTTCGTTTTCCTCTTAATAATTGACTCAAATTCCTTGGGGTTATAACACATATTGGTCTATGTGACCCTCCTTGCTAACACTAGTGTAATGATTTAGATATTAAGTTATGCAGAAAGAAAGCTTAATTCACATTAAGAACTTTTTCATTCGGAGGGCAGCAAGTTGCATTAACTGCATTAATGAGCAAAGAGAGTTTCAGATGGAACTTCATGTGATTGGTAAAAGGATGATTATATAAATACATAAGTTGTTGCAGTTTTGTCTAAAAAGGTGAGGCCAGCTGCTGATACAGCTGTTGGCAGAGATGACTGTGGCCTCAAGAAGGTTCTAGGGACAAACTATTAAACGGACTAGTTTCCTGGCAAAATCCAAGCTGCCTTTTGCTGATTGGATAAAGAAATGATAAAAAATGATCCCCACTCTAGATATGCTCACAAAACTAGTCTTTTTTCCAGCTTGAAGTTCTTCGATTTTTCTTCAACACTTGGTACTGCCTCTTGGGTTTGTCCCTGTCATAGAGGTGCTACTTAGTATAGGCTGATGTCAGCATCCTTTTTTTTTTTTTTTTAAAGATTATTTATTTATTTATTTGACAGAGAGAGAGAGAGAGAGAGACAGCCAGCGAGAGAGGGAACACAAGCAGGGGGAGTGGGGAGGAAGAAGCAGGCTCCCAGCAGAGCAGGGAGCCCAATGCGGGGCTCGATCCCAGGACCCCGGGATCATGCCCTGAACTGAAGGCAGACGCTTAATGACTGAGCCACCCAGGCGCCCCTGATGTCAGCATCCTAAAGCACATTTCAGTCAATGCTAGTTAGCTCTCGACTAACCTGAGTTGATTCAGGATTATTTTAGACTGCCCAGAAGGAAAGATGGCCTTCTCCCAGCAACCCTTCCTGGTTATTGTTTTTGTTTGTCCATGGTTTTGGTGAATATTAAGACTCAAGCTTAAGATTGTACTCTGGGAGATTTTTTTTTTTTTTTAACATATAGTGTATTTTTAGTTTCAGAGGTAGAGTTCAGTGATTCATCAGTCTTATATAACACCCAGTGCTCATTACATCACGTGCCGTCCTTAATGTCCATTACCCAGTTATCCCAGTCCCCCACTCCCCACTCTGACAGATTCTTAACATGTATCTCTTTTCTGCTGCAATTGTGTACAGCCCTGTTAAACCTAGTAATAAACAATCAAGTTGGAGTTAGTCTTGATGTTCTTTAGTGCAAGCTGAGGGACCCCCAAGACCTGAATAAAAACCTACTTGGGCTCCAAAGCTCATGTGCTTTTCCATTATGCTGTGTTGCGTTCCTCCCCGCCCTTTGGATGGTGACTTGGATCTATAAGACTATACAAACATTTTCTCAGGAAGGAAAAAAATAAAAACAGCTATACTCAGTACTTTTCTAACATCCTGATCAGTGGTAACTATCTTTCCTTACTCTGCAGGTGCACAAGGCAAATCCAATACGCAAGTACCAGGGTGTGGAAGTAAAGTCCAGTGACCAGCCTCTGACTGTGCCCGTTTCTCCCAAGTTCTCCACTCGATTCCACTGCTAACCTCAGCCATGAGCTGCAGACACCACCTGGGAGCAGGAACTGCTCTTTTCATCAAACCAGGAGCCTTCTTTCCTTGTCACCAGGGCATGGGGAGAACCCATCTCTCTAGACTTTCACCTGCTCATGCCTAACAGAGCGTACCTGACAAGTGTGGACTCCAATTTTGTTGAGAATTGTTTTCCTACATTATTGAGGCCAATAATGAGACTCATCTGATGCATGTCTCCCTCTGACTTCATGTAGTTATTTCCTTTGAACCATCAGTCGACCTTTAATATGAGTCTTAACTCTGACTAGAGTTTAAAGTCTCTGTATCAGCACAGTATACTTTCTGTTGCCTCTTTGCCCCCTCCCCCTTTTTTTCTATTTTAATCAGAAAATAAAGATAGTTAAATACTAAGATAGGATTTAAGTCATGGCTTACCTGAGGAACAGTCAGTATATCAGATTCTTTCCTCATCTCTGCACAAAATGAATTTAGAGTTAAGGAGCCTGTCTCTATGAGGGTGGAAGCCTCATTAACTGCACAACCACGAGGAAGACCACGGACCCACTGGAGCCTCATAGCAGCCATCGGCAAGTTTTGGGGCAGAACTGCTGTTAAGGCACATTCTTCCCTTGCCAGTGCTGATAATAACAGGGAATGCCACGCAGTACACGTTTTAAGTCCTCTGATAAACTGGAGCGGAATAAATATGCTTGTCTTCCCCTCCCTGATTTTGTTACTTCCTGTTTTTAATTCTGTCAAGCCCCTTTGGAGGTCACATCTCACTGGAGAAATGGGTACTTTGAGAGGAGGAGGGTCCAGGAACTTTTCAAAGCACCGGCTCTGTCCTTAGAGGAAAGTGCTTTGTAACATTTTTTTGTCCTTCCGTATTTTGTTAACTCCCTTCCAGGAACCACTCTGGAAGGCAGTTGTGTGTTATGCCTTCACACAGATCTGTGCCTTCTTTCCTAAATGTGCTTTTTCTCATCTGGGAAGCTTTCTTATAAGACTAAAGTAAAATCTTTTTCATAAATCCTTCCTTGACCACCTGACCTCTGCAGGCAAGGGTGATCATTCCTTCTGTGTGCCTCCCAAATGCTTCTTGTATATGTCTCTAGTAGAACAGTTATACTGCTGAATTACTTGTACTTGTTCACAAACTGGTAGAGACCCAGATACCTAAGATTTTCTTAGTCCTTGAAAATAAAAATAATCTTAGTCATCTCTATATTTTTTGTAGCTGGCACAGAATTTGCTAGATCCATGTTAAGTAGTGTATTTTCTTTTAGACTCGGCATTATTTATGAACTCTACTCTTTACTAGTCCTCTACTCCTGTGCTAAAGGATATAAAAGCATCCATAGTCTGCCCAGGCCAGTCCTAGACACCATAGAGGATAGTAAACCTGTTTTATATTCCTTTCATTTATTCATTCAGTGAGCATTATGAACAGGCTGTTGTAGATTCTGCGATGGATGACAAAGCAAGACATGATTTGCAGATCACCGAGCCTCCTGAAGACCCACTGACTGATGCAAGATAGTGTCTTTATTCATTTCCTAGAAGTCTAGTGTACAGGTCCATCCTACTTATGTAATGATTTAACAACTATTTACTTGGTGCTAAGTGTATATACCTTGGGACCACTTAGTCTCTGGGAATACAGCAATGAACAGAAATAGAAGAACTTGCCTTCATGGACCTTACCTTTTAGGAGGAAAGACCATAAGCAAGTAACTGTCCTCTCTTCTGTCATGTGGTAAGTGTTTATCTGACTGCTGTGTGGAGAATAGCCTGGAATGGGATGGGAGGCATGTAGGTGAGAGCTAATAGGAGCTTGGGCTGGGGTAGCAACAGTGGAGGTGGTGAGAAATGGTTGGGTTCTGAGTGTACCTTGAAGTTGTAACTGGCAAGACTTACTGACATATTGGACGTGGTATGCGAGAGAGAGGGTAGTTGAGGGTACACAGGTTATCAGTCCTGTGAGAAATCCAGTTCTACCTCAGTCCTCCTATCTCTTGTGGATTCCTGGAGGGTTTTTATTGTTTCTGGTCACCTCTTGCTTGGGTTTTTCTCCTATTCATCTCTTGAGCCCCTCTGTGTTTGTCTGTCCACTGTGGCTTTCCCCACTCTCTCATATCATCAGTTTTTGACAGTTCACTATCCTTCATATATTTCCATCTGGTATCAGGTGTCTTATGTATTTTGCCCATTTTTTGGTTTTGGTCGTTTCAGGTAGGAGAATAAATCCAGCCCTCAAAATGAGGGTTCTGGCAAGAGCATACTGAGAATTATGGACCTAGCAGATCCTTCTGGATTACCGTCTCCAGACAGGGCCATGTCGGGGCAGTAATGTGTGACAGTCTTGGAGAGACAATAGAATGGGATTACATTACTTCAGAACAAAGAGCTTAAAATTGAGATGCAGACATCCATTGCCTCCTGCTTCCCAGAATTCCTCAGTTTCCCAGCAGCTGGCTGTTTCTCCTCAGCTCAGTCTGTCTAGTACTGAGTTCTCTTTCAGGACCACCTCACGTGACCCTCATTTCTAATACAGCCTCCCATTTCCTCCCATTTACAAGCTTAAAATTTCCACTTTTATCTTACAGAGGAAGTCAGGTTCTTTATCCCTTCAGGTCATATTGTAGCGGGAGCTTCTCTTTCAACACTCGGAGGTTGCTCTGAAATTTTCCTAAGCAAAGAACCTGTCTTCTGATAGGAATTTACTGAATTTTACTGAGAAATCTGGTGGTCACACTTTACTTGGCAATTGTGCAAAGCTCCTAGCTGATGCACACATGCAGATTGTTAGAATTCCCACAATTTCTGGGAAGGACTCTTTGTCTTCATTGTTGTTTTGATTCGGTCACGGTTTCCCTTTGCTAATAGTCTTGTGCTCATTAACATACTTGTAAGATTACTGTTCACGCTTACTGTGGTTGGTTGTTTTGTCCTTGTGTGATTGCTTTGTTGCCATCTTGACTGCTATTTTATTCCTTGCCGGTTCTTTTCCACAGAGTTTTGTCCCTGGAAAGTGGAGCTTGAGTGGTAGACAGGCTACAGTTGCAGCTGCTCCAGAGTTTAACGGAGATGAGACCTGTATACGAGGCATTGTAACACAAGATAAGATGTGACTGAGTAATGTGAGACACTGAAAGTACTGAGGGAGTTCTGAGATTCTTTTTGGAGGTGAGATTGCAGTTCTTAAAGATGTGTCTTTCTGTTTTTAAGTGAAAATTGCCAAAGTAGTATAGTATGTCTTTTGGAAACAATTAAAATAATGCAGACCATATAGAATAAACCATGCAAGTCTCCTTATTTCCCTACTCTCGTTTCCCAGGAGTACCCCATTGATAACAGTTGCATATTCTTCCAGAATATTTTTATGTACACAGATTTCTAGAGCATTTTTCTTTTTTTGTAATAATAAGATTATAGCATTCTGCGTTTGTTTTTAATTTGTTCTTTGAAATGTTATACATTCACGTGGTTCAGAACTCAAGCTACAAAGGTAAAGTTCTCCACCTTTTCCCCCAACTGCTCAGTTCCCACCCTCAGAGATCCTGCTGCCAGGTGTGCTCCTTTGCAGAGATAGAGTCACCATAGATGTATTTCTCTGTCCTCTGTCATTTTATTTTTATACCAATAATATCTTGCTTTACAGTCTGCACCTTGCTCTTTTCATACACATTCTGGATTGAATGATGCTCAGGAGCTACCTTGGGCATGTCCTGGCTTCCCCCTGACTGAAGTATGAAGCCTCTTAGGAGAACCTAGTGACATGGAGGCAGACCTGTAGAGGGGTCTAGATCCTTTGCAGATATCCTAGGCTAGTGACCTGAAGTTCCAAGGACTTGAGGACAGGTCAGCAACACCTGGTCTTTCACCTCCTCCTGGCCTAGCTGAGCCTTGGGGGCTTTCGTGGCTTGAGTATCTGGTTCAACCTGTGCATCCCCTTGGATAAATCTTGACATTGCTTCCTTTGCAGTCCCCTTCTGAATCTTATCTGCTGGGAAAGTTCCTCATTGCTGAGCGTAGCAGTTAAAAAAGCTGTTAGCCACGTGGCTGGGCTCCTATTTCTGAGCGGGCAGGCTGAGTTACAGCGTGGTGGTGTGGGTCCAGGTAGGAATCAGTCAGCATTCTGAGTCCTGAGCTGCCATCTGCCTTGCAGCCTGCTGGGATGCTCAGTTTAGACAACATATAAAGTTTCCTGGATACGGGACAACCCAGGCCTATGGAAAGAGCAGGAAGGTTAAAGCGTGTGGTACTTTGAGTGGTGACGAAGGCGTAACCAGGGAGCTGACATGTTTGCACCAACGCCAAGAATTCCAGGACAATTTGTTATCCAGCTGAAGCCAGTGTAGTTGCTACAAAAAAGAAGCCTGGGGACAAAACATACTTCTCCCTTGTTTCCTTTGTCTTCTTGCATACCCACTCTATTTTCTAGCGTTGCAGTGAGGGATACTGACATTGAAAATGTCTCATGGTGTTTGTTATTTTCGTTCTTGCAAGAGAATAAGAGACGGGGCTCAGGTCAAAGCAGGGCTCTTATGTGCTGAGGGTATCAGCTTCCTGAAACGGTTTGGCAGATGCTGACATTTCACCCAGAGAAACCATAGTTGGAGGCGTAGGGAACAAGGCTTAGAAAACTCTGGGTTTTATCAGGAAATATTTCACCAGACTAAACCTTGACCTGAAGGCATCAATTACCCTCTCCCTTTCCCTTGCAATTTCGTTAGCCAGAAAGGAATAAAAACCTGACCCGTCTGATGTGCTGAGATCCACGTAGTTACGGGACTAGTATTCCCAAACATCCCAGGCAAGTATGTGAATGTGCCGAGACTTGTAGCCAAGTGCTGTTGCTCAGCTTGTTTTGGCACCAAAGCTGTTCCCAGGTTTTCTTTCAGGAGCAAGGGTGAGAGATGCAGTTTTCAGTGGGTCAAGATACAAAATAGAGTCAGTGGTCATAAACTGTAATATGAAAAACAGTTTGGGGCAGCATTGTTCAAGCTTGCTTGGTGGTAAGGAGAGTTGAAAAGGCTCTGGCCTGACACTGACATGCTCCCACTCAGGAGCACGCGCACACATTCAGTGTCCCAGAGATAGCCTGCTAAGTGACTAGAAAGTGACTGAATTTGCTCTATGCAAAAATATTGAGTGGGTTTTACAACATTTTTTTTCAGTTTTTAAGGCAAGGTTTATTGTTAATTATATACCATTCAGACAATACCTGGTAATAGGAAGAAAAAGAAAAAAATATATATCACCCACTTTGATCACTGGTACTTCTTTGTATAATCTGTTTTTTTCTTGTATGAAACTTTAGTCTGTTTCTCTACACTGAAGGGTTTTTCTTACCACATTCACATATTTGCCTGGGATGTTCTGGGATGTTTCTGGGATATATGTGTGTGTGTGTTTCACTTAGCATAGTAGTAACTCAAATGTAATTCCATATTCCTGCATACTTTGTAAATGCCAATTTTAACAGCTGCGTACTGTTCCATTGTTTGGAGTTTGCTTCTCCCCATTGAAAATGCTTGTTTTGCAAAAAGTTTTTCTAGACTCTATTTATAGGACAGATTTGTTTGTGCCTCTAATGTATCATGTTTGTCTCTAAACGAAATGTTTCAAACCATTTTCAAGCTTTGTAATTAAAATTTTTAAAGAAAATATAAACCCCTCCCAAAAGCATAGTTAATGACATTATCCTGGCATTCACATTTGCAAAATGGAAAGCTCCTTTTGGCTGCTGTGATGTCAATGTTACTGGCACTCATGCCTAGAGAAAGTGTTTATTGGCCTTTGGCAAAGCCTTTCTGGAGACAACTCTCATTATGTTATTTTAAAGTGTTAGAACTCTGCATTTTCAGACAGACTTACATAGTTGATTGTTGTCTCCAAACCTTCAGATAAGATTTGAAAGGAGAACACCCTTTGTCTTTCTTAACTCTACCTGCGGCTGTGATGTGTCTTTTGGGAAGAGAGGGGCAGGAAATCTAATCTCACTTCTGTCACTGTCACTGCGTGACTTGTAACAAGTCACTCTCCTTTTCTGGACTTCAGTTTCCACATCTGTCAAACAAGGAGATTGAATTGGAAAGATCAGTAAGGCTCTTTCAACTTTAGTATTTTCAGAATTTTTAACAGGCCATTTGTTCTAACCACACCAAGCCTACTTTCGTATTTATATTTTCATGTAGCCACCTGCTCAATCACTGGAAGAGGGCACCTCTAGGGAGCTCTCCCGCCCTTGGATTGCCATTTGAACTTCAATGAAGTATGTTGGAGACCAGTGTGCTGTCTTGTTGAGGACTTTCCAAGGGTTGTTCTGGAAGTGGAAATCTAGCCCAGATCACTCCAGGGGACTAATCCCTGAATAATGTCCTCTGACACACACACATATTTTCTGATATTTCTCTTGACCTTGGAACTGGTTAAAGATTGCACAGAATGTTCAGTGAATTCTTACAGACTACCGCAAGGAAGTTCCTCCCATCCTTGGCTTTTCCAAGATGTGAGGATATCTAGTAGTGGTTTTTCTATTGTTGGAGGCAGTTTAAGGACATCACAGTAAAACTGATACCTTGCCTTGCCTTCTGTTTCTCTCCACTGCAGTTCAGTTTTTACAGTGTTCGTGGTCAAGGGGGCTTGGATTGCTTTGGGTTAATTGTCACAGGATTCAGGAAGAACAGCAACAGTATTTAGTGGGAGAAGCCCTAGATTAGGAATTGGGAGAGTAGCTTCAGGCTTTCTGACCTTGAGCATGTCATTTGAATTCTTTGGATACAATTTCCTCATCGTAGAAGTTAGAATGATGTTTCTAGAAGGGACCTTTCCTCCCGCTTTTTGGATGACAGTTTGCTCCCAGCTTTAATATGACCCAAAGCACTCTGAGCAGCAATGGTGACTGTCACATTGGGCACTTATTCCTGTTGACCAATGTGACTCAGTGTGACCGTGCTTGAGTCATATGCTCAGTATTAATTATCAGTGGGTATGTGTCACCAGGGGTTGCCAGAAGCCCCTGCTGTTTACTCAAAGCTAACAACCTGACAGGACAAGGCCAGCAGCTGCAAGTTTACAACCAGCAAAAGGAGCAGAGAGACTCCATGGGAGTTTGTGCAGGCAAGAAAGGAGAGGGATTTGAAGTCGAGCCTGTAGAAACCACCCTTACTGGCTGGAGATAGATGTCTACACTGGAGGCTCACTGATTCTTACTGCTCATTAGCCTTTTTCTTTCCCTTGTGGTAATTTGTTTCTGCAGCAGTAGGGACAAATACAGGAAGCCACAGAGCGCAAGCAGTCAGGAGTCGGAAGGGGCTGCCAGTTCCCATTGCCCTCACGGCTTCAGTTTTTGTGCAGCTCCCTCTCCTTGAAACATTAGCTGTCGTGACAACTGAGCGTTTCTGCATTTTCCTCGCACACATACAGAACATTCCTATCACTCAGAGGCCTCAGGAAAATGGGTAGGAATTAGGCTGCCAGCTCAGCAGCTGGGCCTGGGGGGCTTTTACCTGGGACAGCGGTCCTCCTGGTGTGGTCTGTGGACCAGCAGACCAGCCTCATCAGGACTAGAAATGCGAATTCCCCGGTCCCACTGCAGACCTGAGTCTGACACTCTGGATGTGGGGCCCAACAATGGGTGTCTTAACAAGCCCTCCAGGGGCCTGACATACGCCCAAGTGTGAAGACCACCGTGCCAGAAGAGACGGGCAGGTCCTGCGAGACAACAGGTTTCCCAGCTTGAGGTTCTATGGGCTGGGGAGCCAGCAGCCATTCTCTCCCGTGACCCTCAGTGCCCAGGCCAAGCAAGAGGGGATCTGGTGGGCAAGAACATGCTTCGCCTCTGGAGCTCCCTGGGGTGTCACCTTTGTGAGATCTGTCCATGTGACACAAGAGAGCTGCTGATTTGTTGAGTAGGTGTTTATCTCCCTAGCCAACACTCCATTACCAGAATAAAGGAAAGCAGAAGGCTTTTCCACAGGGCCTTCCAACAAGTCATATGACAGATGAGGAAACTGAGGCTCCATGTTTAAATTACTGTCCCCGAAGTCACACTGCTAGTAGGTGGCAGAGTGTGGATCCAGGTCTGTCTGCCCTCGGGTGCCCTCTGCACCACACCAGGTGCTTCCCTTGAGTAGGGCCAGCTGCAGGGGATAGGCATTCTTAGGAGCTCCTGGCTCTTTTTGGAACCGGATGACGCTTGATCAGAGACCCCCCTGGATGAAAAAGAGATTGTTTCTGTCAACCTCCAGGGCCAGCAACTTAGGACTTGGGGAGCAAGTATCTTGTGAAGGTTGCAGTTTGGGCTGGAGCCCACTCAGCTCTTGACCTTACAATGGGAACCTCCAGCGAAACGTCCCAGCGTCTGGGAGGCAGGTCCTCTCTCCCCACTTTCACCCAGCAGGCATCTTCTCAGACCGTGCTGGATGCTTGGGTTCCTGGCAGGGAGGTGGCGGCAGGGAGGTGGCGGCTGTCGGTCAATAAAGTCACAAGCCTTGGCAGGACTGCATGCTTGCCAGGGTGGTCCAAGTGCCCGGAGGTGCTTTGCCCCAGCCCCCTCCTTATCCCTAACCATCCCAGGCAGGGCTGCTTCTTGCAGCAGCTGCTTAGAGCTTGCCATGCACCCCTTGATTCTTATGGGAACCCAGTTTAGCAAATGGACCTCAAGTTTTATAAATAGCACAATGGCAGGCTGGGAAGCCATCCTGTGCAACAGGACAGAACATGCATTCCCCGCTTTTTGAGCCATTTCCTGGGATCGTGTGACAGGAGTAACTTCTTACTTGCAAAGTTGAATTACTTTGAACTCCCAGGTCTATACTCCGTACTTGGGTCTTGCTTCTACTCTTTTATGTGTCTGCATTTGTCCCCCGCCCCCACCGGCCCTGCCTTCCTGAAGTGGTGCTTCCAAGTCTGCTCCTGGGACGTTTCCTGTTCTTGGAACAGCTGCACCAGCCTGGGGTACCCTCCTGCTACTTGATCCTATAGGGAGGTGTCCAGTGGCCCTGGGTAATTTTCAGATGACCTTGTTCCTCTGACGTCATTACCTGGCTATTTTTGGCTTTGCTGTTTATGCTGTGGAGTTGGGCTGAGATGGGGGAGAGGGAGAAAGGGAAGGTTTCCCATCATCCCAGGGCCCCCCCAAAGTGGGAGCGCTTGCTCTTCAAAACAGAGCACCTACTGAATGTCGGGCTGCGGGCTACCAAACTGAGACGCAGACTTAAGTCTTCACTCACAGCGTTCAGTGGTATAGAGGAGTAATTAAGCATGAGGGTTCTGGAGCCGATCGCCTGGGGTTGACATTCCCACGCCACTGGAACACTTATCTCTGAAGCCTCGGGCAAATTACTCCTCTGTGCCTTGGTTTCCTCTTGGAAATGGGAGTTATAGTATCTACTTCATAAAGTTGCTATGAAGATTAAGGGAGTTAATACGGCACACGGTAAATACACAGTATTTGTGGCTATTCCTATTAATAATGGCACCCCTTTTTGTACTAGGTCCTTGGGATACAAAGTCGGCTGACAGGGTCTCTGACCTGAGCGGGATCTGGATCCAGGTCCCCGGAGCCCCAGATGCTGAGACAATGTGCACGGTCCACATAACAAGTCAGAAGGGAACACCCGCCATATGCGCCATTGTACCCTAACTTGTAGGGGCATTTCAAAGAAACGAGGTGACATTCTTGTCCTGGAGAGCTGCAGAGCAGTGGTTCTCAACCCTGACTGCACATCAGAATCTTCTGGGGAGATGTAAAAAAATACCAGCATTCTGGGTTGCACCTCCCAAATATTCTGCTTGAATTGGCCTGAACTCAGGGCGGGCTCAGGCTTCGAAAGTTGTGAAAGCTCTCCAGACATTTCCCGTGTGCACTGCGGTTGAGACACGCAACCCGGGCTCTCTCATGAGGGCCTCGGAGCTGGCTCTCTGACTTGGGGGTTCTCACACTTGGGCGTGCATGAGAACCACCTGAAATGCTGGTTAAAGAGAGAGTCCTGGGGCTCCCTTCTAAAGAGGCTTCATTGAAAACCAACCCGGGGGGCCTGGGCACTGAGAAGACCTGCTGGAGCCAGGCCTTCATCTGAGAAGTCGTCCCTGACCAGCAGTCCCAATCCATGCTGTTTTTATATCTCATATGTAGCCTGTACCACTTTCTGTCTTGAATTATAGAAATCTGTGTGCATATTGATACATTTCAAATTATTTATTAATCCATTTAGAGTCACAAATGGTCATTTTGAAAAGATTGGAAGATCCAAAGAATAAAAATCATCTCTACTCCCATACCTACTAATACGTGTATCCCTCCAGACATCTCATTTTCGTAATCAATTTCTTTAAGGTTTTATTTATTTACTAGAGAGACAGCAGAGAGAGCACAAGCAGGGGGAGCAGCAGGCAGAGGGAGAGGCAGACTCCCCACTGAGCAGGGGCTCTATCCTAGGACCTGAGCCGAAGGCAGATGCTTAACGGACTGAGCCACCCAGGCAACCCCTTAATAAATGTTTTTAACAACAAAAAAGGACCCTACTTCATGAATGACTTTACAATCATTTTTCACCAAAAATGCACCATGTGATGATTCTATCGCTATTCTTCAACATCTCTGTGTCCCCAAAGTAACCACGTTGGCCCTTGCCACAGATTAGAGCATTCAATAAATAATCTTAGCAATAAAACTCCACGATTTCAAGATGAATCAGTATGTCGTTTGAGCTTCCAGAGGGATCTCTGTTCAGTTTGCCACACAGAGTGTCCATAGATTCTGCTTAGCAGCCTCGGAAGGAAGGACAGGATCTTACCTAGGCCTTCCCCAGAGGCCTGAGAGGTACTGCCACAGCCCCGGACTTAGGGGCCGGAGGTGGGAGAAGCCAGGAGAAAACAGCCCTGAGTGGCTCCCTTGTCAGGACCACAGGAAAGTTGTGAGGGGAATTGGCTGATCTCCTTGGAGTCAGAAAGGTTACTCAACTCCCTGGATTTTCCATCACAGCCGAGCAGGGAGAGGGTCAGGCCGGGAAACGTCTTCTCTGAGCAGGGCCTTTTAAAGCCTCTTGGCTGGGTCAATTTCCTTCCAGGAGCCAGGGAAGCAGTGCCCGGGTGAAATTAACCCCTCCACTCCCAAGTAATTCTCCCAGGGATGGGTGAGCCGGAGAGCCCAGGCTTCTGGAATGTAGAGCCATCCAGGGCAAGAGGCCTAAGGAGCCGTGAACTCTGGCTGGAGAGACTTTCCTTCTGGCCTTGTTAAATCCAACAGGCATAATTGCATCCTGCTGACCTTAATTCCCCTGGCGGGTGTAATTGGTCCTGGCATTGCCCCACTTCCTGCCCTGTCCCTGTAGAGGCAAAGAGGGAGGCTGCACAGCTGGTGCGGGGCGGGAAAGCCCCGTTTAAAGGGTGGGCAGGGTCTCTGGCAGCCCCCGACTGGGAGGAGGAGGTTTCCCCATGCCCCTCCCCTGTGCCTCCAAGGGAGTGCTGAGAAGAAGCCCGGGGACTCCCAGGGAGCAGCTGGCCGAGCTGAGCTTAACCCTGGGCGGGGGAGCAAGCTGCAGGCAATCCCGTGGATCCGGAACCAGGCCAGCCTCTCATCCCAGCGGGAGGGACTGCGGAGGAGCCTGCCCGGCCAGCTGAGCCCTCTACCTGGGGTGTCCAGCGCATTATTTAGAGTCTGCAGTGCTGCCGGGACTGCGCCAAGCACTCTACATACCGTGTGCTGGCGAAATGCTCCCAGCCGCTCTGGGAGAGGCAATGGGGCAGAGTGGTTATGAGCCGAGCCTGGGCTTAGATGAGTCCAACCCAGCTCTGTGAGTTTGCCCCATGACTCAGTTTTCCTGCCACACCGGTGAAATGGGGCTAAAATAGCTGACATTTATACAACACTTACTGTTCTCAATGCTTTATCCACCTCCCCTCTGAGGAAGGTGCTCGTCCTGTAGATAAAGAAAGGGAGCATTTGTCCAAGCCTCAGTGGCTAGTCTCAGAGCTCCTTAACCACTGCTGGTCTCAGCGGGAGGTGCTGCCGGATTCAAATCTGCACACTTGGCCTCTATTCAGCGGCTGTGTGAGTCTTTCTCCGAGATGAGCCCCTTCCCCTCTCTCAGCATCAGCTTCTGCACCTTTCAAGTGGCCTAATCCTTGGCCTTGAAATCCTTTGCAAGGACTCTCTGAGCTGGGTAAAGCCCTTGGCGGAGTCAGGCCTGCTCTGAGTGCACACTTAGTAAATACTCAGTAAATACGGTGCTAGTCAGCAAGGGCCATCGCACCAGCGTAACCCCACAAACCCAGCCCAGGGCCTGGCTAGCCAGTCACTTACTCACCGAACCCTGCCCGGCGAGTACATTTTGTGCTGGGGTGCACGTGAGCATCAAAGCCCTTGCCCTCAAGAGGCTCCCAGAGACCGTCACCGGTGGGGTCAGCCTGGAGCTGAAGGAGGCCAAAGGAGGAGGGCCCAACACCTCACAAGAAACCAGAACATGCTTTGGGAAGGAACAAAGAGAGGGCCCGAGGCTCCCAAGAGCAGGTAGGGAGAGGAAGCCTTTCAACCTTCAGACCCTGTCAGACCGTAAAGGGGGTACCGGGCAGGGGGAGACAGGCGAAGACACTGGCTGGGAGATTTTAAGGAAGAAAGAGCGCTTTGGGCTTTGAAGAAGGATATTTCTGGCTCAACTCCCTTGTGGAGTGACTTTGGGCACGTTACTCTCTTGATCCCCTGTCTTCATCTAGGAAACAGGCTGGAGGCTGCCCACAGCGTTATTATCAAGATGAAGTTTTCAGACAACGTGGATTGAGCTAACAGCAGGCCCTCAAAAAATGGGAGCTCCCTTCCCTTAGGAGAGTCTGGGTGCGTTCAGATCTGAATTCAGTCCCCGACAACCTGTATTGCTTTGGATAAGTTATGGAACTGCTCTGTGCCTCAGTGTCCCCATCTGTAATAGCACCTACCTCAGTGGGTTGTTTGGAAGATCACACGAGTGAATCTACATAAGAGCACTGAGCTCTTGGAGCAAGGCCCCCTCAGGCGGGCGTTTAGTATTTTTGCTCCCCAGAAGAGGCAGACTGTCACCTGCACCTGGGAGGAGGGAACCGCAGGTGAGGAGGGCCAGGAAGCGCAGGAAGTCATCAAGACCGGGGAAGGAATCCCAACTGCGGTTTTTGCTAGCCTCGACCACCACCAACTCCAACATTTGCTCACTTGAAAAAAAATCACTCATCTTGAACAGTATTCCGTTCACATACTTCATGGTCTAAATAAAAAAAAAAAAGTAAAAGCATGTGCGTGACATCTCCCTCCCACCCCTGCTCCCCAGTGTCTTGCTCGCCATCCCAAAGAAATTCTTATGTGTGTAAGGTGAAAGTTCATATATTATTATATATATTACCCCCTTTTGCCCAATGATAGTATATTCTACTTGCTGTTCTGCACATGGCTTATTTTATTTTATTTTTTTACCATTTTGGAGGTTGCTTTGTATTGTTTCATTCACAGCCTCCTCAATCTTGTCTACAGCTACATAATTTTCCTTTGCTCAGACCTGCTGCTTTCTCCAGTCATGTCTGCCTCCCTCCCTCTGGGGACAAGGGTGGTGTCCTCCATGTGAGAATTAGATTTGGGCTTTGGGGGGCGGGGAGGCCCTGAACCCAGATGCCCCCTGCAGAGCTGTTTCCAGTGCACTCCACAGAGCCAGTTCTCAAGGCCCCACTCGGAGACAGGCTCTGGGCAGGCAGCCCCTGGAGGATGGGGGGCTCTTTGGAGCATACCTCTCCCCATCCCATCTCAGCTTGATCACCTCGGGCTTGAGTGGCCCCCAGGTCCCCACTCTGGTGGAGGATCCTTGGAAAAGACTCTCCACCAGCCGCCCTCCTTCCAAGGAGGCCAGCCTCCGTCTCCCCAAGAGCCCAAGAAAAATACATTTTCAAAAGAAAGGCTTTCAGGCCCGTGGGCATGTTGAGCAAGTGCCCCTGAGACACTTTCTTCCCCAAAGATGCCCCCAAGCAGATCCGGAGGCCAGGAGCAGGGATCATGGGCAGAGCTGGGCAGTGGGGTCAGGGTGATTATCCCAGGGGCCTGCATGGCTCTCACCAGCTTCTGGGCAACCCCAGGAGAAGTGACGTGCAGGTGGGCAGAGCCAGAGCCCAGCCTGAGCAAGGTCTTGTCCTCAAGCCCTGCCGGGGACCCCCTCTTGTGCCAGGCCCCCTGCCTGATCCTGTCCAAGCCAGCGATACCGGGCAAGGCCTAGGGAAAGGCTGCTCCCTCAGGGGCCCAGTTGCCCCCTCCCTTTTCTCTTCCTGCTTGTTCCAACACTACTCTCCCCCCAGTCCGTCTGTGGGAAGAATGCCGTGTCCTCTGAACGGGGGCCAAGAGTGACAGGTGGTGGCCGTCCGAGCTGCATGGCCCCTGGTGTAAGAGATCCTCTCCTCCGTCCCCGCCTCCCCTGCCCGCACCCCTGCCTCCGCCTCTGCCCACCCAGCCTGATCCCTTACAACTGCCCCGGAGTGCTCCTGGGCAGCCGCGGCAAGTCCGGCGGCCATCAGGTTGCTCCTCTCTGCTCCAGGTACCTCTCTCCCCTCGATCAGCTGGCCCTGGCTCCTCTCAGCCAGACAAGAGGAGGAATCTGACAGCCTGATACACCTCACTCTTCTTTGTGCAGCTAGAAAGACTCGAGTTAGACAAGCAGAAGCACACGCCTCCCTACCTCATGGCGACAGAAAACGGAGCAGTGGAGCTGGGAATCCAGAGCCCATCAACAGGTGCCAAGCCGGGGCAGGAGAGAGAGGGAGGAGCCTGGGAAGGGGTGTTTGAATCCAGGGCCGGGCCCATTCCTCAGGGGGAGTTCTGTGCCCCAGGCCTTTTTGTATGGAGCATGAAGGACCCAGAAATTAGAACCATCTCTGGATAAGGTGGGGCTGGGTCAAGGGCCTACCTGAAGGCCTCCCCGGAGAGACTGGGAAAATGTGGAGCCCCCGTGCATGGCATCTAGACATTCAGGGCAAGTGATGGTGGGGGCATCAAGGTGCTTTCGAGGACCAGAAGTCACCCACGAGGGCCTCCAAGGCCCCAGCAGCCCATCCCTAGAGCCCATGAGACAGCCCCAGACCCGCCGTGGGACAAGCATTCGCAAACTGCTGCCTACGTGGGAACTTGGGCCCAGAGCTGGTCTCTGGCCAGCCTGGCTGGGGGAGGAGGGAGGATCCTGACTGGGATCTCACTTCCTTTGCAGACAAGGCACCTAAAGGTCCGGCAGGTGAAGGACCTCCAGCTGCAGGGAAAGAGTCTGGTCCACCAGATCCAAAGAAAGGTCCCGGGCCCCCAGGTGGAAAGAAAGAACCTGGTCTCCCAGATGGAAAGAAAGAACCTGGGACCCCACATCCAAAGAAAGAGCCTGATCCACCCACCCTGAAGAAAGATGACAAAGCTGCCACCCTGAAGAAAGATGACAAAGCCACCGCCCTAAAGAAAGAGGATGGTGCCCTGGCCCAACCCTCAACCAGCAGCCAGGCCCCCGAGGGAGAAGGCCACTCGGGTGGGGGGCCTGCGGAGGGCAGTGCTGGGCAGCCAGCAGCCCTGCCCCAGCAGACCGCGACAGCCGAGGCCAGCGTCGAGAAGCCCGATGGCAAGCAGGAGGCCTCAGGCAGCCAGGGCCCCAGAGAGCCCAACGTACACAAGAAGGCAGTGGAGGGCCAAGCAGGGGGCAGGAGGGCCTCGCCCGCCTTTCTGCACAGCCCCAGCTGCCCTGCTATCATCTCCAGGTGAATGTCCCCTGTCGCGCAGTGGGGAGCGGTCTGCGGCTCTGTCTGCAGTAGTTGCGTTTAGCTCCTCTGTCTTGGGCCTCGTTGTCACCATGCTCCGTGCTGGATTGGGCAGTTGTGATGTTTAACATCTGTTCTGGGCATTGGCTCTCCTACCTTGTGGCCCTGCAGAAACCAGGACTTGGTGATAGTTCACAGATGCCTGGAACGTCAAGACAGAGAGGTCATTGAAGACCTCTTCATGAAGCATCTGTGGCCAGAGTCCCCCTTACTCCACGAGCTTGGTTTTAGCCGAGGGCAGGACTGAGATATCGGGAGGAAAAGATAACCTTTCTTCTTACCATAATATGAAAAAATGACTAGTCGTCAGATGGATAGATCATTACTCATGCTTTCATAACCATAATATGGCACCAGTCTTATGAGGCAATCCTTAGACTTACCTGAATGCTAATCACATTAAATGATATTAGCGATATATTGTAAACCACGATACTACTACTATATCAGGCTGAATTATGTATGAATACCAATTAATACATTGGTACAGTTTGTGGTACTCTTGCCACAGTTTGTATGACTCAAGAGCTCCATAATCTCCCTAACTGTAGTCACATAATGATTAACCAAAACAAGAATCCTGTTAGTAGATATTAATGATTTATTAGTGCATTGATAGTCAAGATAATGGCCACAGACATGCATGGTATCATTAACGTCCCTTGATTTCGTATGAAGTGAATTTGGATGCCTTGCCCCATGCATTTGGGGCCATGGTGGGGACGGGCGGGGGGGGGGGTTGGAGTTGTATCAGCTCCAGATTGCAAAAGAGGCTCTGGAAGCCCTGAGACCTCCCGGAGGCGGAAGTGGTACTGTGTCTGTTAAAGGCATCACCTCTCTGCTCTCACATTCCAGGCCTGAGAAGCTGCCGGTTGAGAACCCCCTGAACGAGGCATCGGAGCTTATCTTTGAAGGGGTGCCTGTGACCCCCGGCCCCACGGACCCCGGGCCAGCCCAGGTAGCAGAAGGAGGGAAGCACATCGTGGCAGACAGCCAGAAGGAAGCAGGAGAGAAGGCTGCAGGCCAGGCTGGCCAGGCTAAGGTGCAAGGGGACACCTCGAGGGGGATCGAGTTCCAGGCTGTTCCCTCGGAGAAATCGGAGGTGGGGCAGGCCCTCTGTCTCACAGCCAGAGAGGAGGACTGCTTCCAGATTTTGGGTAGGCCAGGGGCAGGTGGGGCCTGGGGAGGGAAGGGGGCTCCCCCGGTGTCCCCATGTCTCCCTGTTTAGAGGACTGAGCGGCTCTGAGCCATGCCCCACCCAGGATGACCCATCCAGGTGTCACACAACTCTAAGAAATATAATTTCCTAGTCCCTTTTGAGAGATGGGGAAACGGAGGTTCAGGGAAAGGAAAATGGAGGGAGTGCCCCAAATCCACAGTTAGGACGGGATTTGAACCTGTCCAAATGGACCCACTCCAGAGCTCCACTTTTGACTTTCCTCTACTTTGTCTCTAATGGGGTTTTGGAAAAAAAAAAAAAAAATCAGGTTTTGGAGCAGCACCAACTCTCTAGCCAGTGGAATTTGAAGTCAGTCTGTAGAAGGGCTTCCAGGCCAGGCTTTGGTAGTTAAAGGTCATCCTGGAGGGAGTGGGGAGGGTCACGAGAGCCATAGAGGTTTCACAAGCTGAGGAGCACAGGTGCCTGTGGAGGGGAGCCATGACCAAGGAAGCTGGGCACGTGAGATGGGGCAGGACTGTGGTGTGGCCTTAACTGATGATCAGACCAGGAGCTGGTGGCTTGGTGGTTTATTCAGTGGGCAGCAGGAGCCACGGAGCGTGAGCAAGCTTGGGGAGCGGGTGAATAGAAAGGGCCTGGGTGGGGTGCGGCAGGGCTGGGGGTGGGGTGAGACGGGGTCAGAAGAGCCCAGAGTGTCCTGACACCCCCCTCTTCCAGGCTCCCCCAGCCAGCTTGCCCGGTCAGCGGCACAGTGCCACCCAGACGGGGTGGGAGGGCCTGGCGGCTGGGCGGCAGCCAGGAGCCCTGCCTCCTCCCCCAAGCAGCGGCAGGGACTTCTGCCCCGCCCCCTCCAGAAATCACATCCTTGGGGTGACGGGACCTGAACAACCTCCAAGGGCCGTCAGATTTATCACCAGCCCGGCTTCCCTGCTGCCTCTTGCTATTTATAAAGAGGTTTCCATTCCCGATGACTCAGCCTGTGAGCAGCCAGGGCCCGCTGTTCCCCGTAGTTGCCGCTAGGTGGCAGCCTCTCCCTACCAAACATCTCGGGCCCGGTCTCCTCCCTGGCCCTCCCCCTGCCCTTGGGCCGTGCCCAGGTTGAGCAGCCGTTCCGCAGGACGGGCCAGCTTGGGCTGTAATTAGAGGGGATGGTAGGCAGGTCCTGTCACCTACCCCATCATTCAGACATAGTCACGCCTCTCTGGCAGTCCACCATTATCATCCCGCCCCCCCCCTTTTTTCTTTAATGGAAATGCAGATAGCTTGGGATGGAGACTTCATTCCTTATCACGTGGGAGGGTCTGAGAAGTCCAATCAGCTGTCCCCATTGTTGTGCCAGGAGACGCTGAGCCCCCTCTGACAGAGTCCCAAGGCCATTTTGTGTGTTGGTGGCAGAGCTGAACCTGGAAACTGGGCCCCCTAGCCCCTATCCTGGAGCCAGCTGTCCCCCAGGTATCACTTGGTGAACCTCCCCGGATGGGGCCCATGCCAGGCAGGAGGGGGTGGTCCTGGGGCACCTGCTCAGCAGCCCCTGGCACTGACTGTGATGGCTCTGCTCTGCCTCCTCAGATGATTGTCCGCCACCCCCAGCCCCCTTTCCCCACCGCATCGTGGAGCTGAGGCCTGGGAACGTCAACAGTCAATTCAGCATGAACTCCAAGGAGGCGCTGGGCGGGTGAGAGCTGGGACCCTGAGCCCCTGGCCCACAGGCGGGAGAGCATGGAGCCCCAGGGCCTCACATCCTTCCCTTGCAAGGCCTAGACACACCCCGATTGGACATGATCTAGGGGACACAATTACTTCCGCATGGTTACTTACCCCTCGTGTGCAAGCTGTCACGTGGGTTGATACGCACTCATGTCACTGTCTCTCACACAGACACACCATTGATCATTCAGTATTTCCCGTAGGAAGCAAACAGCATTTTCCTGTCTGTTTCAGTTTCGGCCACCACCCTGACCCCCTCAAAGTGCTTCATAAAAAGCCCTCCAGGTGCCTTCCCCTGGGGCCCAGAGCCCCAGAACCCATGCCAACCACAAGGCGTGAGCTGTCAATCAGGTGCCATCCTGTGGGTGTGTCTACCCGTCCCGTGCCCATGGCTGGTGTGGTTCAGCCAGTGTCCTTTCCACAGAGCTCCCAGCTTCAGGAGGGAGTTGGGCTGGCTGGGGCAAGCGTCCTGGCTCACAGAGGGGGATCCGGACAGGGGCAGAGCACAGGACCCCTACCTCAGCCCCGGGCCCCTGGGAACCCCCTCACTCCCCACTTCTTCTCTCTTCAGCGGCAAGTTTGGAGCAGTCTGTACTTGCACAGAGAAAGCCACAGGCCTCAAGTTGGCAGCCAAGGTCATCAAGAAACAGACACCCAAAGACAAGGTAGTAAGGGCTGGCTCCGTGGGAAGGAGAGGGGATCCTCGGAGTGGGTACCTCTCACCTCCCTCCACCCGCATGTCTGCACCAGGGGCTTGGTGTTTGAGCCTTGTTGCGCTGAAGATGGCACTCAGATAGACAGAGGGACAGACAGACGGCCCTGCCACAGGGACCCGAAGCCCCTTCCCATGAACAAGACACCTCAGTTGGTGAACTTCTCCCGGGGACGTCCCCTTCTGGGCATGGGACGTCCCTGCCTTCTGTTTGGCTCAGTCCGGCAAACACTGATGAGCACGGGCTCTGGGCCAGCATGGGGGGTGGGGGGGCCCCCAAAGTGAAATGAATATGTTCCCGCCCTCAGGGAGTGCCAAGGCCCTCAGGCCCGGTCCAGAGCCCCGGCCCGGCTCGGGGGAAGGCCGAGGGCAGTGCTCGATCAAGGAACGAGGGAAGAGTGGATGAATGTAGGCATAGCCTCGTGTGCAATGAGGGGGTCGGACGGGTGATGGGGTGATGACCACGAGCCACCTGTTGTGCTGGGGGCTGTAGCTCGGGAAAGCGAGGCTGGGGGCCGGGGGGGATCCGGCGGGGGCTATGGAAGAGCCTCCAGATTCAGCTGGCCAGTGTCTCTCCCACGAAGGCTCGAAGGAGGAGCTGGTTCAGGCGGGGAGGCAGGGAAGAGAGTCTCAAGCCAGGGGGCTGTGGGAGGGAAGGCTTGAAGGCCAGGAGCGACAGGGACCAGCGGAGGAGGCAGGGGAGCTGAGAAGGGAGTGGAGGAGCATTTGAGGAGGAGACACAGCAGGTGCGGAGGCCTGGAGCCTGGGAGGACCCTGACAGAAGCTCAGGGGACTCCGCCTTTATCGGGCCGCGCACTTGGCTGCGAGTCTCCAGGCCTCTGTCCCGGACCTGGCTCAGCATAGATGCTCCAGACACACGTGCTGCGGAGACCAGTTGGAGTCAGCTCTTGATTAATGAATTCGCGAGGACTTTCTCTGGGCCGCTCACCATGCCAGGTGCCCAGGAAGCGGCCGTGGAGCGTCTGAGTCCCAGCACTCACGCTCGAGACAGGGGCAGATATTGCAACACGACACACGCAGAAGGCATGGCGTTGGGGACTGAGCGGTGCCAGGAAAGAAAATAGAGCCAGGGAGGGTACAGGGAGTGTGGGGTCGATGGGGGCCGTTAAGATAGGGCGGTGGGGTCTGGCCTCTCTGGGGAAGCTGCGGGTAGAGTGCCATATGAATGAAGGAATAGAATCAAGGGAACAAATGGAAAAATGGAGGCAGTGATGGGATGATGCTGGGGGCTGAGGGGACGGGGAGGGAGAGAGGCCCGATCTGTAGCATTTGGCAATTTCCCTGGTGTCCATATTCCTATCTCGGCTGACTTCAAGCCACCAGGGTGACAGTTGGCATTCACGCTTTCTGAAAGTGACAAATAATGGCAGCTTAGGCCGGGAAGGCAGTGGCCAAGCCGGTGAGAAGTCACTGGATTTGAAATCTAGACAGGTCTTCCGAGGCAGGGTGTGAGAATGAGAGGAATCTGGGACAGGGCCTGGCTTGATGTCCTGCACACCTGGGTGAGGGGACAGGCCCTCTTGCTGACGGGCAAACTGAGGGCAACTCAGCCATGTGGCGGGGGCCGTGGCAAGGGTTTCCTTTGGACCTGAGAGGTCCAGGATGTCTCTTAGCTGTCTGAGGGGAACTGCAGTCAGGCAAGTGGAATGGCAAGTCCTGGGACTTGAGGGGAAAGCCCAGGAAGAGAGGGCAGCGGGAAAGTGGTGAGCGGAAGACTGGCCCTCGGGCACCCCAGTAGTGAGTCAGGAGGAGAAGAGGAAGAAGTGGCAAAGGAACGGTGTCCTGGCCGGAAGGACTGGCGGCGAGGACACGGGCTCCGGGTGGGGACAGATGGGAGGCAAGGAGTCCAGCAAGGAGGAGGCCGGGCAGTGGTCTAGATCAGGCCTGACAGGTCAGGTCAAGGGCAGCGGTATGGAGGGGGGAGGGCAGGGAGCGGTGACACTCAGGCGGTACCCCCGGCTTCCCTGGTGTCCAGGAAATGGTGATGCTTGAGATCGAGGTGATGAACCAGTTGAACCACCGTAACCTGATCCAGCTCTACGCGGCCATCGAGACCTCGCACGAGATAGTGCTGTTCATGGAGTAGTGAGTGCTGGCAGCGGGGCAGGGGGCCGGGTGGGGGTGCCAGCCGGCCCGGAAGCAAGCCTGCAGAGGGGTCTGTCCACACAGCATCGAGGGTGGCGAGCTCTTCGAGAGGATTGTGGACGAGGACTACCAGCTGACTGAGGTGGACACCATGGTGTTCGTCAGGCAGATATGCGACGGCATCCTTTTCATGCACAAGATGCGGGTTCTGCACCTGGACCTCAAGGTACCGGGGCCGCGGCCCCCCGGGGGCGCTCGGGAGCAGCGGCTGACCCCCTGAAACCAGGGTTGCCACCAGCTCTCCCGCCCCGCTCCCATCCGTCCTTCTCTCCCTCCCTCTATCCTGCTAGCTGTAGACCCCAGCGGGTTTATTGAGGCTCTGCTAAGTACCAGGAGCCAGGGATCCCACAGAGAGTGAACAAGCCTTGGTTCCAGCTCTCAGGGGCTTCTGGCGGAGTGCTAAGTACATGTCCTCTGTCCTGCGAGCCCCGAGCCCAGCGTCTCACGCGTAGAACTTGCCAAGGGTTGCTAGAGTGTTTCCCTCGGTGGGGGCCCCTCATAGGCGCTGTGAGTGTGTGTTCATGACTCCCGCGAGCCTCTGCCGAGGGCCCGCTCTGTGGCAGGCAGGGCTCTAGGTGGTGGAGACCCAGCCGTGAGCAAGGTAGACGGAGATGCGGGCCCTCGTGGAACTTAGGTTCTAGAAGGGGAGTCAGGAAAACGAATCCGTGAAGAACAGCCTCAGCGCAGCAACATGCATGTGCTAGGCACGAGCAGGGACGTTCTGTGAAAGAATAATTCTATTCCTGCTCTGACCTTGCTCAGTACCTTGCGCGGAGCCGGCCAGGCAGAGCCCGACAGGTGGCCGCTGCCCTGCGCGTGAGGCCGGCCGCGATGTAGGGGAGGCAGGAGCAGCGGCAGGGCGGGGGGTTCATGCCTGCAGGGCGGGGGGCGAACCCGCAGTCTGGGTACTGCGCGGGGTGAGCGTCGAGGCTAGTGCTTGCCTTCGTTCCTCTGAGAAATGCGTATGGAGCGCCTCCACTGTGCCAGGCCGCTCCCCTGCCGCTGTGTGCTGGGCTGGGCACTGGCCTTACCGTAGGGTTGACGAGGGACACACCCCTGTCCCCTGGAGCCTACAGGTCAGTGGGGGAAACAGACATTCCTACAACAGATCCTTTTACACCGTGACAAGCGTTATGAACAGCCCATGAGAGGAATGGGAGACAGACAGGGTGAACTTGGAGAAGCAGGCAAGGGCCAGACTTCGAGCGGACGCAGGCCCGGGGCTGGCCAACACTGGCACTGTGCCCGCTCTGGGCCAGAGCCGTCCGGGTGTACGTGCCTTCCGACGACCCACGGGCCAGGTGGGCAGGTAGCTCCCCCATGGACATGTGAGGGAGCCAGGAGGGTAAGGGGGTGGGATTCAACGGGCCAACATGGTGGCAGGAAATCTAGGGGTTGGTTGTCATGGCCAAGGGCAGAGATGGTGGCGGCTGGCACCAGTGGCTGTGGTGGAGGGAAGGGAGGTGGCCAGACCATGGGTATGTTCTGAAACAGAGCCAGTCTGATTTGCTGCTGTGGGAGGGGGTTGGAGACAGGGAAAGGAAAGAGTCGGGTGACTCCTGGGCTTCTGGATGGAGCTGGCATCTGCACACAGCGTCAGAGACCTGCCATTGTCCCGTGAAAGCCAGAGCCTCTGGGGGCAGAGCAGGGTCCCCAGTGAAAACACAGTGCCCTGGGAAGCAGCTGTCTCAAACCTCTTTATCCTAAAATGTGTTTTTTCAGGATAGCCGTAAGTTTCTCATCCAAAAGGGGTCTCCCAGTCAAGTAAGTTGGGTGAACCACAGCCTGAAGGCCCTTCCCAGGGCTCCTCAGTCTCGTGTCCTCCAGAAGGAGGACTGACTTTGTCTTTCTGCCCTAAAAGATGTTACCCTGGGACCTTTCTTTTCTTTTCCCTGTTCTGTCCAACACCAGGTTGAGCTGTTAAGGTCGTTAGTGGATGGATCCGTTCAAACAGCACCTTCAGAACACATGTGGTCAGGCCCTCTGGTCAAATGCCCACAGAGCCCTGATGAGTAACAAGGGCCAGGCCAGGGTGACAGAGAACCCGGGGACCCGGGGGCCAAGAACCCGGTTCAGGGGGCAGTGGCGACTCGCACCAGGGGCCGTGTGGCCACGTGGCTAGGGCTTCTGGGGTTTCGGGAGGTATTGAAGATCAGGAAAACAAGGTTTTTGTGTGAAGTCTCCTGCCTTTAACCATTGTTAATTACTCAAATGTTTCTGGCTTGCAACCCCTGATTAGTCCTGTGTCCTTGAGTCACATGAGGAGGAAATGGAGGCCCAGAGCCGGGAGGGACTGGCCTCACAGGAACGTCATTCACACACTCACCTGTGCTGGGGCCACAGGATTCCCAGGAGCCTTGGCGGAGCACTTACTCGGTGCCTTAGTTAGACAACAGTGGGGGGAACAAGGAGGCCGGGAGAGGACGGTCCCTTGTCTGGAAAAGTCCCTCTCAGGGCTTCAGGGTCCTCGCCCGTGCTGGAGCAGGGGTCCGGGGGTCTCTGATGGGCTGCCCATTCTGGCAGCATGGGGCTCTGGTCCAGAGAGCCTGGGACCCGGGTGGACCTGGGTGGGGAGGCAGGGTGAGCTGGGTCAGAGGTCAATCTGGGTCACCCCCTTTTCCTCAGCCAGAGAACATCCTGTGCGTCAACACCACGGGCCATATGGTGAAGATCATTGACTTTGGCCTGGCACGGAGGTACCCCCTTGGTGGGTGGGGAGGGCAGGGCAAGCCTCTGAGGTGCGCAGGGGACAGGAGAGGAGTGGAGGAGTGGAGGGTGTGGGGAATGGGCTGGGGGCTGTGCTCTGAGCTCTTGCTTTCACCCCCAGGTATAATCCCAATGAGAAGCTGAAGGTGAATTTTGGGACCCCGGAGTTTCTGTCACCTGAGGTGGTGAATTATGACCAAATCTCTGATAAGACGGACATGTGGAGTATGGGGGTCATCACTTATATGCTGTGAGTCCTGAGGGAGTGTGGCGTCTATGGGGTTGGGGCCCATGGGTGGGCAGCTGAGGCCAAAATTGGCCTTGGGGTCCTGGTGAGGGGTGTTCCACCTCCCCACTCCCTCAGTCAGGGCTTTGCTGGGATTGGGTGTGCGAGGGAGAACCAGGAAAGGTGAACTTCGTACCCATTTTGTAGATGGAGAAATGAAGACCCCTAAAGGCATAGTGTCCTAGTCCAGGTTCCTACACAGCAGATCCTTGATGACCCAGGGTGGGGGCAGAGAGCAGCAGACATTTTTCATACACCCATCATTCCTCTTCTTCACTGTAACCCTGGGAAGCTGGGGTGATTATGCCCATTTTACAGATGAGAAGAGTGAGGCTCAAAGAGGGGAAGTGACTTGCCCAAGGTCACCCAGCCAGAATCAAACCCAGGTCTGTCCCACTCAAGAGGCTGGGGTCTTTTCAGCACATGGTGTTGCCTCCTAGGATCTGTCTCCATCCCCTGAGCCCCCAGAGGTGACTCAGTATCTCCAATCTTATCTCCCCGGCTTCCTGATATCTCCTTTCTCCAGGCTGAGCGGCCTCTCCCCCTTCCTGGGAGATGATGACACAGAGACCCTAAACAATGTTCTCTCTGCCAACTGGTACTTTGACGAGGAGACCTTTGAGGCCGTGTCCGATGAGGCCAAAGACTTTGTCTCCAACCTCATTGTCAAGGACCAGAGGTGAGGATCACATGAGGACACAGACCCCGTGTGTGTGTGTGTGTGTGTGTGTGTGTGTGTGTGCGTGTGCGTGCACTGGCAGGGCAGGAGGAAGGCCAGGGCCGGCTGGGTCTGGTGTTTACAGGCATGCCGTCCGCCCTCAACACATTGCCCCCTCCCACAGGGCCCGGATGAACGCTGCCCAGTGCCTTGCCCACCCCTGGCTCAACAACCTGGCAGAGAAAGCCAAGCGCTGTAACCGACGCCTTAAGTCCCAGATCTTGCTTAAGAAATACCTCATGAAGAGGCGCTGGAAGGTACCACTGGACCGGGTGGGGAGGTGGGAGGGGCTGCAGGCAGGAAGAGCCCCTGGCAGATCCCAGGCCCCATCAGCCCTGCCTTGGCAGCTTCTATGGACCAGGCCTAGCCCTGTCTGGAAAACAGGGTTGGCTTTTCTCTCTTTGTCCTGGGCTGGTTCCCGTGCCGGAGCAGTGACCCTCCACCCACCACCTCCACCCTGGGGAGGGGTGTCCATTTGAGGCTCGGGCTCAGGAAAAGATCTCTGATCCCATCACAGGCCCCTTCCCTTCATTTTACACATATTTATGGAGCATCTCCTACTTCTAGGCACCAAGGGTATACCAGTGGACAAAAGAGCCCAGGATTTTAGTCCTTGTGGACTTATTTTGGATGGGAGGGGTGTTATTAAAAGGGGTTAAGGAAGGTCTCTAGAAAAAAATAAGGATTGTCAGGCGTGCCAGGGGAGAGGTTGCACTTCTAAATAGGGTGGTCAGGAAGGGCCCACTGTGAAGCAACATGTGGACAAAAAACCTGACGGAGGTGAGGAGTGAGCCATGCTGGTACTGGGGAAGACAGTGTTCCGGGAGGAGGGGACAGCCAATGCAAAGGCCCTGAGGCACAAACATGGCTGGCAAGTATGAGGAACAGGTAAGAGGCCAGTAAGGCTGAAGTGGGATGAGCAAGGGGTGAAGGGAGATGAAGTCAGAGAGGAATGGGAGTCAGTGGGTGGAGGGACTCGCTGGCCATGGCAAGGGGCTTACGCTTTAGTTGGAGCAAGATAGGAACCACTGGGGCATCTAGAGCAGAGAGGTGCTCGGGTCTGGCAGCCATACCTGTTGAATGAGGGAAGGAGTCCTGACAGATATCGCATCATGGCACCTCCTGTGGCCATTTTGGGTACTGCACCCTCTCTAGCGTCTGGCCATTGGGGAATGAAGGTGATTTTAGGAGCCGCTGGTCTGCGCCAGTTTCTCCTCCGGCCAGAGGCTGACTGGGATCCTTCTCCCTCATCCCTCAGAAAAACTTCATTGCTGTCAGTGCTGCAAACCGCTTCAAGAAGATCAGCAGCTCGGGGGCACTCATGGCTCTGGGGGTCTGAGCCCCAGGAGCGGCTGAGGCCTGGATGCAGCCGCACGGTGGCCCCGGGCTGAGGCCACACAGCCCAGAAGGCCCGAGCAGACGGGCCAGATCCCCAGGGTGGGCTGGCTAGGACAAGGCTGCGCCAGGCTGGGAGGCTCGGGGCTCCCCATGACCCCGCGCAGCGACTGCTTCCCCGACGTGAGCCGCCTCAGATGTGGCCTGAGTCAATCCTGCTAATGCCTCCCCAGACAGGGCCTCGGCCCGTCAGCCACAGCCCAGATGCCACAGGCCCTGTCGCTCCCTCCCCGGCTCCCCCTCTTGGAATTGCTGCCCTGGTGACCCCTGCTTGGCCTCACCTGGGGCATCCCTGGCTTGGGCTTGCTCCTAGCTGGAACGGGAAGGCTGGGGGTCCCAGCATGTGCGGCATCTGCGGTTGTGGATGGGAGGCCCTTGGTGGGGCAGGAAGGCAGCAAGGCCAATTCCTGAGGCCCAGCTGCCAGGGGAGACAGAGCAGGCTTTGTGAAAGAGGACCTCCATGCCCCCGCCCGCCCCCCCACTCCCAACAGATAAGGCCTCGTACACACCATCTGGCCCGGCCCAGCCCCCGCCCACCTTCCTGACGACCACCAACACACAGGAACTCTGTGTGAGAGAGGGACGCCCAGCCCAGGCCTGGCGGAGGGGGAGGGGAGAGGCCTGGGGGACAGGGAGACCACCCCCCGAGCTTGCCTGAGGGCCAGGTGGGCCAGCCCAGCCACTCCGGACCCTCGTCCCCAGGGTCACCCATGGCTTCGGATGATGGGGTCAGCAGGCCCAGGAGGAGTGGGAAAGCCATCGGGCAGTCCCCAACCTGCTCTCAGCTTGTGCCTTGTAAATAAATGTACAGGTTGGATGTGGCTTCCTTCCCTGTGTGTGTGCGTGCACTTGGGTGAGGTCAGAGATGACCCCTGTTCCCCGAGCGTTGCTGTGGGCCAGGCACTCCAGTGGCGCTTCAGGGAGTGGCCTGGTGGCTCCTGGTGCGGCCTCAGGAGCCAGGCTGCCCAGCCCAGGATCTGGGCAAGTGGCCTGCCAGCTTTGGGCCTCAGTTTCCTTCTCTGTCATAGCACCGTCCAACATTTATCGGGTGCTTACTGGGTGCAAGGCTCCATTTAAGTGCTCGTATGGGTATTAACTCAGTTATCCCTCACAGCAAGCTTGAGGTGGGTATTATTATCATTCCCATTTTACAGGGGGGAAAACTGAGGCTTAGAGACGGGAGGGAACTTGAAGGCTATTCAACAAGTCAGAAGCTGGACCTTGAGCTCTTGTCTCCCAGAGCGAGGCTCTGAGTCCGAGCCACCTTGCTTCCCGGCAGAACAAGGTGTCAGCAGAAAACGGGGTCTCCAGGTGGGGCCAGAAGTTAGGGTAGGCCTGTGGTGCCTTTGCTGGGCCTGCGGTAACGGGGGATCCCCCCCCCAGGCCTGTTCTCTGCTCTTCTGCTCTTTCCCATGGGCCACAGTCTGCACCAGCCCAGGCCTGCCGGGTGGGGGAGGGGGCTCCGTCTGCTGCAGGGGGCAGCCCAGAGGGCCGGAGAGCTTGACCTGAAGAGGGCTCGGCCTTGCTGGCTGTAAGGACAACTGAGGCAGACGTGGGCCTGGCCTCAGTGGGGCAGCCGGCCTGCCTGCTTGGGGTGACTGGGCTCCAGCAGCGGCGGCAGTGACGCGATCGGCACGCGTCGAGCGCTGCTGGGCACCAGCCCTGCCCCAGCTGCACGTGTTCATGAGCACGTTGATGGCTCTCGGCGAGCCCACCCGGCAGGCATGGTGTTAGGTCCATTTCTCAGTTGAGGAATCCAAGCCTCAGGGAGGTTAAGCCCCTTGCTTAGGGTCACACAGCTAGTCGAAGGCAGAGCCAGGACTGGTACCCAGACAGTTTGGGCCCAGAGCCCCTGCTCTTAATGGCTACGCTGCCTGCCTCTTGAGAAATCTTGAACTTGACCACGGACCAGGACCCTGTTCATCCCGACCTCCCCTGACTCCATGCATATTGGCCTGGAGGGCCAGGCCAGCGTTGTCACCCCCACCCCTGCCCTATACCAGCAGGTGGGTGCGGCCTCCCACCGCGGCACGTGCCACATGGGTGAGGTGGGGCAGACTTCGGGGTCTAAGCCCGTGTGTCTTACACTCAAGGTTTGGGGGCCTGGGGAGCCCGGGTTGGGGTTCTTGATGGGACGTGTGCTTACAGGCAAAGCCCCCAGGCTGTGGATCCCTGCCTGCCTGCCTGCCCGCTCGCCACCTGCCAGCTGGGCCAGGCCTGTGGTTTCCTCTGAGTTCTCTCAGCGTCGCTGGCCCCCACCCAGGCTGAGCCTCGGCCACACAGCGTGATGATGAGGGATGAGTCACAGCCGTGCGGCGGGGTGGGGGGGTGAGGAAATGAGGTCCAGCCACAACACAGATCCAGGGCCTGGATCCAGCTGGGGAAACCGAGGCCAAAACGAGGAAGGCCCCTCAACAGAGAGCAACAGCTGGGACAAGAACCCAGGACCCCTGACTCTCAGCACAGGTTTCAATTTCCTCCTCTATAATATGCAAATGACAACCTCGGCTCTGCTCTCCACTGGCACTCCTAGGCCATCATGACAGTTGCAAGATGGGGTAGGGTGCTCATTCACCATATGTCACAGATGAAGAAACAGGTTCAGAGAGGGAAGGTAATTTCCTCCAGGCCACACAGCAAATTAACATTTCCTAGGAAGGAATCCCACCCAGAACCATGGAACAGGGCTGATCACTGCTTCTGTCCCTATCACCTCCCAGGAGTACATCTTGGAAAGCTCTTTTTGATTTATCAGGGCCTCCTTTGGCCTCCCCTGGTCCCTGGAGGTAAAGGATATAATCTTGACAATATGGGGAAATGGGGATTCAGAGAGATTTTGCTCCCTGCAAGGGCACATGCAGGGAAAAGTCACAGTGGCAGCCCCCAGTGTGGGGCTGAGTTTCTGCCTCTCTGCAGGCCTGGGCCCCTGCCCCCTTACCACCACTAGAACCCCATCCCCGGCGGCCTCGCAGGAAAAAGCTTTTCACCCTAGGAGCCATCCTGATGGAGGGAGTGAATCCATGGCTCTTTTGGGCCTGCCAGCTGGAGCCAAGGCCAGGGCCAGGGCTCTGGTCTGTGATTCTTCAAGTCCCGGGTACCAGGCTGTGAGCATCCCCTGCCCCTTGCCTGCTGGGCCCTCCCCACCACAGTGCCTGGTTGTAGGCCCTTCTGCATGGTGCCCATTACAATGATGACACTGCGATCTTCGCTGCAAGGTGCACTGTGTCTCAGGGCCTGTGCCACCAGCTCCCCCTGCCCGGTGTCCTGGGCACCCCCTTGTGGGCTAAGAAGGGTTAACGCCCTCAATGGGAGAGCTCCTCCCGCCGGTTCCAGCCCAGAAAGCGTTCCTCCAAGACTATTTCCTGCCTCTGGGCCTTGGCCAGGCCCACAGTGACCACCCCCATGGGTCTGAGGCCGCATCTGGTTTGGATTACTCCGGGCCTGGTGACGCTGCCTCTTCCTGTCTGCGTCCAGTGGCCTTGAATTCCACTGGCCACCTTGGACCCAACAGGGCAGTGGTGGGAAAAGATTCGGCCGGTGACAGGGCTGCCCGAGGGTGTCCAGCAGCCAGGGCTGTCCTGAAAGACGTGTCTGCCCGCACCAAGCTCCCATTCGCGCAGCTGCCCACGCACCTGTTCCTTTCGGCACATTAATGGCTGTTATTCCCTTAGCACCCGGGGCTGTAGCAAGTGATTTCCATTTGTGAACTCATTTCATCCCCACCCTACGAGGGGATATTTTCATTAGGTATTTCATGAAGATGAGGAAGCCGAGGCTCAGGGAGTTTATGGACAAGTCCCTGAGTCCGCAGCCGGTGAATGGTGGGGTCGCAGTGCAAAGCCGGCGGTCTGACTTCTGACACAGCCAATCATGTCACAGCTCTTTGTTGAGTCCCTGCTCTGGGCCTGGCCCCAAGCTAGAACCCGGAGCTGAATGAGTCCTGTCCCCACCCTCAGGGAGCTCACACCCTCTGGAACCCCACTGGGTGGGAGCTTGGGGGTTAGGATGAAGCTGGAGGGACATGGAAGAAGACACGAACTCCTATTCTCTTTTCTCCTGTGGCAGCAAGTGACATCCAAGCTGAGAGCAAGGAGGGGCAGCCTTTTCCAGATGGAGCGAGGATGGTGTTCCGGGGAGATCGCCTGTGCAAGGGCTTGTAGCTAAGAGCAAGGTTGTCTTGGAGCTTCCCAGTATGGCTTTTACAGATGATGAAGCAGAAAATAAGTTTGGAGAAGTTGGCAGAGGCCTCAAATGCCAGCCCGAATCGGGGCAATAGGGAGACATAGAGGGGTTTTGAGCAGAGGAGGCACATGGCCAGCTCTGTGGTTTACAAGGATCCTGAAGCCAGAGAGGTCAGTGAGTGGGGGAGAGAGGCTGGAGGCAGGGAGGCCAGAAGGAGGCTGGGCCATGTCTGCTTGAACGTTGAGAGAACTGCGGGGACAGGAGGGAGACGCAGGTCTCATGTACCTCTAGGGGGACAGGCTGATGACAGAGACTGGTCTTGGGTCATACAGAACGGGGTTCAAATCTACTTATTTGCTCTCTCTGAGCCTCAGTTTCCTGTCTGTAAAGTGGGGATAATGATAGTACCTGCCTCCTAGGAACAATGCATCACAAGAGGGGTGTGGTTAGAGCGCTGACCAGGCTGCTGAGCTTCTGTTTGCTCCACAACTATTTCTCCAGACCCTACGCGTTCCAGACAGTGCTCTAGGTGCTGGGGGGCAAGCAGGCAGGAGAAAAAAGTCTCTGGCCTTGTGGAACTTTATTCAAGGTGGGAGAACTCTGACTGGGGCGGTAGAGAATTTAGAATGCACTGCTGGGGTGGGTGGGGGCAGAGTCTGGGAGGGCTTCTCCGAGGACAGAGTTTGAACAGAGATGAAAGGGTACACTCGGGATTAGCGGAAGACTGTTCCAGGCAGAAGGAAGAGCAAGCACAAAGGCTGTTTGGAGTGAGGATAGGGCCAGCAGGGACGAAGCCGGACAGCCCGGGGCCCCAAACTTGGGCTTTTGCTCTGAGTGGGCCGCAGAGCCCCTAGGGGCTTCTCTGAGATTTAATCCATGGCCAATGGATAAACGGGTGGGTGGCCACGACTCCATTCGTCCACTCAGCAAACCTTTATCGAGGGCCTTCAGTGTGCTGGTCACTGGGTTGGGGAAGTGGATACAATGAATCAGGCCGACCGACCCCTGCCCCCTGAAGCTAATGTTCTAAGGCAAAAACGCAATGAAAAGCGAACACGCCTAGGAACGCGTAACCCCACGTTGCAATAGGTGCTCGGTGGAGGAAACAAATAGGATGCGGAGATGGAGAATAATCTGGAATCTTCTAATCAGATAAGGGGGTGAGGGGAGGCTCTCTGAGCAGGTGATATTTAACTTGGCCTCTGGATGTTGGGAAGTCGGCCAGTGGGGAGGGAGCAGGCCAGGTGGAGGGGACAGCGAGAAGTGGAAAGAGCGCTCCCCAGGAGCTGGCTGTCTTCAGGAGCAGAAGAGTCACCCTCTCATTTGCATCCAAGATGGATCAGGGCTCCCTGAGCGCTGTGGTCAGGAGGAGGCAGCCCTGGCCTTTCCAGGGGCCACCAGGCAGGATTCTGGCTGTGTGACTAAATGGGCCTCGGGCCTGTTTTTAGCCTGGAACCACTTCCTTTGGCCCCACCAGCGGCCTCCCTGTCACCACCCAGTTACCAGTGGGGCGGGAACAGGGATCAGGCACCTCAGCTGTGCGGGGACAGAGGTTTGCCACGTGCAAAGGAAGGGGCAGAGTGGCTGAGCTGAGGGTACCAGGCCCCCCCATGGGGCTGTCTTATGTTCTGATATCATGCTTGTTGGCTGAATTGTCCACACATACCGGTCCTGGGGGTTCAAAACATTACCTCCATTTTACAGATGAAGAAGGCGATCTTCAGAGAGGTGGGTCCTCTTGCTCCAAGTCACACAACAAGGAAGTGGAGACGCCAGGAATGGAACCCAAAGCCTGTCTCTGTACCAGTCTTCCCTCCCCCTCTATCCCCCCATTTCCACAAGAGCTGAACCTTCCCCTGGGGGTAGATCAGGTTAAGGGGACCTGCCCGTAGGACCCAACTTTTTAATTTTTTTTTTTAAGATTTTATTTATTTATGTGACAGAGAGACAGCCAGCGAGAGAGGGAACACAAGCAGGGGGAGTGGGAGAGGAAGAAGCAGGCTCCTAGCGGAGGAGCATGATGTGGGGCTCCATCCCAGAATGCTGGGATCACGCCCTGAGCCAAAGGCAGATGCTTAACCGCTGTGCCACCCAGGCGCCCCTGGGACCCAACTTTTAAAAAAAATTTAAACCCATTGCCGTTTCCTTGTGCCAGACCGGGTTGCAAGCACTTAGCAAATATTAACTCACGTCATCCTCACGACAACCCCACAGGAGTAGGTACTGTCAGTGTCCGTGTGTTATAGATGAAGAAAACAGAGAGGGGAAGCAACTTGCCCAAGGTCACACAGCTGGGAAGTGACAGAGCTGGGATCTGAACCTAGGCACTTGGGCTCCAGAGCTCCTGCTTTTAGCGCTCTGTACCTACTGGGGGGTGGGTGGGGGGGTGGGTGATGGGAATCCCCCGGGTGTTGGGTGTCCTTGGGACAGGACAGCTGAAGCCTGGATTGCTAGGTCCCATACACTCCCTGCAGACAGACATGCCAGGCTGGCCGCCTCATCCTCCCCCTTCTTCCTCACCACTGAGGCCGCCCTCATCAGGCCGGGGTCTGCAGGCCCCGGCTCAGGCGCTGTCTGGGTGTGGGGAGTGCTGAGCTCCGGGCAGTGGAATGCCAGAAACCCGGGAAGGAAGCGGGTGGGCGGGAGAGCGGCGGGAGATAAGATGTGGAGGGGGGAGGAGGCCGAGGAAGGCCCGGCCCTGCGGGTGGGGTGGCGTCCCTGGGGGCAGGGAGAGCAGAGACCGGAGGACCCGCAGGTGAAGAACTTCCTGACAGTCCTTGCGAGCTGCCAGACTGGGGCGGGAAGGGGCGGCCTCTGAAGGCAGCGGGTCCCCTTTCCCAGAACCCCACGTGACTTGGTGCTTGGTGTAGAGGGGATTCCGAAATTGGGCAGGAGCCGCCCTTCCAGCGCTGATATTACAAGAATCTAAGCTGCTGTGATTAAAAACTCTGGAATATTCTTAAATACCCCTGATTCTACCATGTTAGAATTTGATTTCGCCTGACTCTGCAAGGCAACTCAGCACCCTCTTCTGCTCTAACCTGCTGGGGAGGAGGGGGAAGGCCTGTGGGATTCCCTCCTGGAGACAGACAAGCCCCCAGGGAGGAGGGTCCCTGAGGCAGAGTCCCATGGGACAGCCCCTGTCCTCTAAGAGCTGCACAGTTAAGGCAGCCGAGGGGTTACCTGCCCCTGCTTTGCTGAGTGACCTTGGGCACATGGCTTGCCTTCTCTGGCCTTGGTCTGTCCATCTGTGCTGGGTGCTCTCTCTGGGTCGGCCCGGCTTAGGCATTCTGAATCTCTGCTAAGCACTGTCCACCCCTCCAGGTGGGGGTGGCCAGGCAGGAGCTGCAGGGCGTCTGTTGGTCATGGAAAGAATGTGAGGGCAAGAGGCCCAGTGGGTGGGGTCCCCCGGCTGGGCAACAAGCAGAGGGCAACATGAGATCATGGTGTCTGGGCCTCCCGGTCCAGCACCTCTGGGGATGGGATCCCCTCCAGGCAGTCCTCCATGTCAGACCCTCCCCTGGGACCCAGACTCAGAGTCATGCTGCCCTTTCCCCAACCCCTGCTGGGCAAAGGGAGTGAAATCAGGGCCCAGAGAGATGGGCACTCATCCAGGCTCATACAGTGAGTCCAAGGCAGGCTCTGAGCCCAGGGTCCTGCTTGGGAATTGGGGCTGAGGGGACTTGTCTTCCCTTCTTGACTATGTTGGGGGGTCAGGGAGGGACACGGAGAGAGGATTCTGGCCCACAGCTGAGTCTGTGCACCAGTGTGTGACTGACCCTTCTTTGCATGTTTCCCAAAAGGTGGGATGTGGCTTTCTTTCCCCCAAGCCCCCACCCCAGTTCAGATGCTGAGCTCCGGAGAGGATGGCTGGAGCAGGATGCAGAGGCGGGGGCTCCCCGGTCAGGCCAGCCTCCCCATCCTCCTACTAGCTCAGGACATAGGCTGGGAAGGGACTGGGGTCACCAGGTCTCCACAGGAATGCACCACAGGGAACAGTGCCCGGCAGAGGCCTCTTTCCCTGACCCAACTGAGAAAGAACACTTACCCCCTGAATCTGTTTGTCCCTGTCCCTGTCTCTGTAACTATCTGTTTGTCTCGGCGCAACACACACACACACACACACACACACACACACACACACGCACACACACACACACACACACAAGCACACACACCTTGGAACAAACCCTCATAAGCATCTCCTTCCCCTCTCCTCACACATGCCCCGCTCCCACAGAACTTCCCCCTACTCTTCATCCATGAGGCTTCCTGCATGTGTTGAGACAGGACAGACCCTCCCTTCTCCCCATTGCTAGATGGATTCCAGGTTGGGGTCCGGCGTGCATGGTGGGGAAGGGCCCCACAGCTGGCCAGGCATTTTCCCAACCCCTTCCGGCCGCAGTGAGCCCCCACCCTGCAGGTCCCCCCTCCACCCTGGCGGCTCTGGAGTCTGTGGGAACCAGACAGTTGGGACTGTCCAGCCGGGCTTGCTTCCGCCCAGGCCCCAGGGGACCTGCTGAAGGAGGAGGGAGCAGCAGAGACCAAAATCAGCATGGCCGCCTGCCTGAGTGAGGGCCTCTGGAGGGACTGGGCTACCTGCCCGACCAAGGGGTCTCCAGCCCCCTGGGTGTCACCTTGTGGGATGGAAGACCCATCAGGCCCCTATACCAAATGCCAGAAAGGGGTTCCCCCAGTATCCCTGCCCTCTTTCTTTTCACCCTCTCCAGGACCCAGATGGGGGTACCAAGGCTCCAGAAGGAGGCCCTTTGCCTCAGCAACTCTGGTATTGAAGGGTGTGGGGACAGGGAGGTTTCAGGTCCCTGAGTCTGTTCCTCTGATAGGGGCCATGAGTATACCCATTTCTCCTGCTTCTGCCCAAGGGGGAGGCTAGAAGAGGTCAGGGTTCAATCACTTCTGATCTGTACCCAGGAAAGCCACCCCCTTGCCCCCCATGACAGAAATGCTTTCTTAAAGAGGTATGAGGAGGCCTTTGGAGAGCTGGGGCCTCAGGGATTCCCCCATTCATGTGGGAAATGCAGACAAGGGGCCTGGTGCCTGCCTTTTGAGCCTCGGTTCCTCTGTGTGTGCAAGGGGTCGGGGTACCTTTTTTGTAATGGTGTTCCAGGATTCCATAAAAGCCCCTCCCGCTCTGGAGGTCACCACCAGCTCTGCTCCTACTTTGTGTGCCACCCCTGCGTCCTCACTCAGACTGCAGGACAGGGGCTGGGGGTATAACCACTCATTTGCTTCTGGAGTCCGATCTAGTGAGCCCCGAACAATCTGAGCTTCAGTTTCCACCACTGTAAAAATGGGGATAACATTCCAAATGGCACAGTGAAAGGATATAGACAAGCCCAGGACAGAATAAATGCCGCAAATGGTCACAGTTATTATGACCACTCACAATGGTGGGGGGGTGCCGAGTGACAGAGCTAGGGGCTGGAGAATTAGCCCTTCAGGCCAGCCCAGCTTCACCCCCTGCAGGGTGTCTCTTGGCTACACTCCTTTTCTCTCTTCCCTATTCCGTGCTCCCCCTTCCTCCACCTTCCTGGGAAACTCCCTGAGAAAGTCCCCAGCAGGAGAAAGCCTCATAGGGGACATTTCCATCCAGGGTCCCCTGCCCCTGCCCCGCAAACCCACAGCCACAGCCACAGCCACCGCACGCAGAACCAGGTGTCCCGGCCCTCAGCCCCCAACCAACCAGGAAGCTGACCCTCATCATCACACTGGTTTTATTGGCCCTGAGAGCCACAGAGTAAATCTCAAGGGGGCCCTGCCTCCCCACTCCCTCAAGTCTGTCCGGAGGCGCCGGGGGCTGGCTGAGTGTTCACTACTCCAGTCTTGGCTTTCTGTCCTGGTCGTTGGCTTGCCAGGCCTGGGTCCCTTGAAAGCTCCCCAGATCCTTGAGTCAGGCTCAGCCTGGAGGGTGTAGTTGGCAGGGGCCCTGCAGGGACGGCCCGAGACCAGGCTGGCTTTACTCAAAGAAGAACATTCCCGGTGTCCGGTATAGGCAGGGGGTCAGCCCCAATGGGTAGCTGGAGCCTCCCTGTACAGGGAAGCTGCCTGCGACCCAGGGTTCCTTGGGGTCAGCTGGCAGGGGCAGCGGCCCCCGGAGGGAGGCTGGAGGGGTGGCTGGTGCCGGAGAGGGGGCTGCTGAGGCCAAGAGGTGCTCGAGGCCTGGATCAGTCCCCATGCAGAAATTCAGTGCCTGCAGCCGGCACTGGTAGCTGCCCCCGATGCCCGCCTCTGGCGTCAAGATGGGCGTGGGGGCCTTGCTGAAACCCTCGGTCTCAGAGAAGCCCGCAGGAAAGCCGAACGCTGGGCACGGGGAAGACGAGGGTGCCACAGGGAGCTCCCCTGGACCTGCAGGCTTAGGTGTGGGCATTTCTTTGGGCTCCGTGGACGGCCGGGGCCTGGCATCAGGGGTTGCAGGGCACATGCTAGCCGGCAAGGCCCCTACCAGACCCCCAAAGCTTAGGCCCTTGGGCTCGGGCAGCTCCGGGGGGAAGGGGCACTGCCTGCCAGGCGTGGCTTCGGGGACTCCTGGATCCTGGCTGCTCACTCTGAGGGGTCCACGGCGTGCCTTGGCAGGGCCCTTGGCTCCCTCGGCACCTGCTCGCCGGGTGAAGCGTCGGCGTCGGCGCAGGAAGCTGCCGTGCTCAAACATGTCGTGGCAGTCGGGGTCCAGCGTCCAGTAGCTGCCCTTGCCCGGCTTGCGGTCATCGCGGGGCACCTTGACAAAGCACTCGTTGAGCGACAGGTTGTGGCGGATGCTGTTCTGCCAGCCGGGCCGGTTGTGGCGATAGAAGGCGAAGCGGCCCATGATGTACCGGTAGATGCCACTGAGTGTGGCCCGCTGCCCCGGTGAGCTCTGGATGGCCATGGCGATCAGAGCTATGTAGCTGTAGGGGGGCTTGGTGGGCTCGGCCACAGGGGCCAAGGGCCCGGGCAGGGGCTGCTGCTGCATGCTGGCCGGGCTGGCCGGGCGGGCGGCGGCCAGGACCACAGAGGGGCCAGGCACAGGCGTCCGGAGCTGGTGTCCGGCACAGCCTGCCCGGGCTGGTTAAAAGGCCCACTGGCCCAGCCTCCCAGCCTGGAAAGGCAAAAAGGGGTGGGCCCACCGGGCTGCCCTCCCTTCCTCCCTCGCCCCCCTCCCCCAAGGCCCGAGAGGGGCGGGCAGGGAGGCCAGGGCTGGGAAGCTGTGAGCAGCTGCCCGGGGTGAGGAGATAGGAGGGAAGGGACTGAGACCCGCAGCCCCCATGTGCTGGGTGGTGGTGGCTTCGAGGGTCAGGCTAGGCAACTGAGTGAGACCGAGACACAGAAACAAAAAGAGACAGAGGCCGTGAAAAACAGAGAAAGACACAGAGAGGTGGAGACAAAACAAGAGAAACAGTGACCCACACAGGGAGACAGAGGCAGAGACATACATAGAGAGACGAAGACAAGACAGAAAGAACAGAGACACACAGAACCAGATACACACACGCGGCCACGCACACACACACGTGCGCACACACACACACTACACAGAGAAAGTTAGAATCATTGAAAGAAATCAATGTAGAGAGAGAGAGAGAGTGAAAGAAGATGCAGAGAGAGACACAGCACAGACACAAGAGATGGAGGGCAGAGAGACAGAGAGACACACTGAGGAGAGAGACTAGACAGGTAGATTCAAAGGGGCTGAGCTGGAGAACGGGGGTCCCGCTGGGAAAACCCCAGGGGTCCTCAAGTCCCCGCCTCTAGTTCCCCTTTTCTCCTTTCCTTCTTCCAGGCGTGGGGTCTACTTTCTCCTCCCAGCAGAGTGCAGCCCCTGGGGTCATATTATTCCTACCCACCTAGCTCCGGGGCTTTCGAGGGCGGGCACCATGGAGGCGGTGAGACCCGCCAAACCGCACAGGCTTAGCTCCCGCGCCCTCTAGTGACTGGTGTTGGGAGGACAGCCATCTGGGCCGATATCGCCCCCACCACCTCCCAAGAGGCATTTCAAGGAAGTCCTTGACTTCGGCTGAGCCTCAGTTTCCCATCTCAACACTGGAGCTGGCGACTCTTCAGCTGTCTGCACTATGGTGAGGAGGCAACAGGCCCACTTACACGGCACCCAGCACCCTCCAAGAGTTTAGCACAGAGTAGGGGTTTGGACATGACTCAGGAAAGTCATTCTGAACTGGGGGTCCCCATCAGCTGCAGCCTTGGGCTAGTGAAGCCTAGGACAGTCAGGTCTTCTGAAGGATGGGGTAGCTTACTTCATGCTCTCCCACCCATAAGTAACCAAGTCAGAAGACACCTACTGTGTGCCACTCTCCATGTCAGTCTCCTGACAACTCGCCTTCTCTCTCTGCATTTACTCCTTGGACCAACCCTGCTCTACAGGACTTCATGACTTCTTTTGAATAGATGGAGAATCTACGCCTCAGAAAGGTTAAGTGACTTGCCTGAGGTCACACAGCTAGTGAATGACAAAGCTGGGATTTGAATCCAGGATTCTATAACTCCTTAACACCACCCCTTCTATAGAAGAGAAGCAGGGATAGAGGACAGTCACTGGACCCCCACCAGAACATAGGCTATGAACCCCAAGAGAGCAGGGACATGCTGTTTTGTCCGGCACTGGCCTGGACACAGTAGGTGCTCAATCAGCGTTTGCTGAATGAATAAAAAAACAGTGATCTGATTGACTTCTGACCTTTGTTGAAGCATACAGCTCCCCCCCCCCCCCCCCCCCCGCCTAAAAGAGATTTATTATGTTGCCATCTGTAGGAGAATCCCTATAAAGAAAGTCAGAAATCAGAAAAGAAAACAAAAGTCTGATATCTGGGGCAGGAAACAGTGACTTTCCTGCCAGGGCAGGGTCAATTACTTTCATGGTTGAAGGGGCTCCCTCCCAATTCTCAAGGACTCCCTACAACTTGCAGTTTGCAAAGATTGGTGGGGTTTGGGGAGGGGCTGGACCCCTGCCTCCAACTTCAGCTTCTGCCCTAGGGCTGTGTTTTGGGGTCGGCCTCTGTTCCTCCAAACACAGTATCTACTGGTGCTGGTGGTTCGGTGGCCAACCCCCAAGCCCCCGGTTCAGGCCAAGTTTTCTGCTGTGGGACCCCTCCCTGGCTACATAAGAATAGAGACTAGTGGCAAGTGGGAGGAAAGGTCTGGAAACTCAGAGCCCCTCAGAGGCCAGGCAGTTCTGTTATGGTCTGGCTTTAATCCCTGAGGATCTAATTATCGGTAAACCTGACTTCAAGCAAACCTTATAATGAATCAGTTGCAAATAAAGTGGGCTCTCAAGTCTACCACCATAGAGCTGTTGGGCTCTCAACGAGAAATGAAGGCTTGTTTCTGCCCTGATTGCTGTTTCCGGAACCTCAAGGTCGAGTTTGGTTTCCTCCTGACTTCCCAGGCCCAGCTGCGAGCTGTCCGCCCACGCGCCGCGTTCCAGGGCTGTGTCTCTGCGGCGGAGAGGATCTGCTTCCGCTGTCCCCACGGACTTGGGCGATGGGTGGGGGGCAGCCCCAAGTCCACCAGCAGTTTGGGCAGGTCTGGGGGGGGGTCCACACCCTCGGAGGGGGTGTGACTTCGGATGGTAGGAGAGGAGGAAGTGACCCTTTATTGCTGGCTCAGCTGCATCAGCAGAGGAGTGACACCATCGGAGATGCTGGGCTGGGCACCTGCCGCCGCTGGGGCACCACGGTAGTGGCACTTTGAGCGCAGGAAGAGCTCTCGGGCGAAGACTGGCTCCACCTGTGAGGGTGTTGTGGGCAATGAGCCAACTCTCTCAGTTAGCGTCCCCTATGTTCCTGGGGGGGAAGTCACAGCCCTAGTGACAGTCCCACCCCCCAGGCACTTTACATGCAGGGTCCTGCAGACCAGAGGGTCATCAGGTCAGGAGCTGAGGACTGGAGGAGTCAGTAAGGTGCTGTTGGAGGCGCTTGGAAGGTGTGGCTCCTCGCTGGAGTGGGAGGTGACTCACGTGGGCCATGATGAGCCGCTCCTCGGGCTGCTCTGGGGGCCCTGGGTACTCCTCGCCAAAGCACAGATGGATTTGGTACTCGGGCTCCTGGCGACCGTCCTGCAGGTGGGCACGCAATTCTACGGGCACCAAGACTGGGGGCTTGGGAATCAGACCTGATGCCCACCTTGCGCTTCCATCCCATGCCCATGTTCGATAAAGCCACATCCCCATTGTGTGCCCATGCCCTATGCCCACTTCCACATCCCTATACCTGTCTCATATCCCACATCGGTGCCCACTTCCAGTGCTCATGCTCCTATGCTCACCGTCACACCTTTATTCCCACCCCATGCCCACTGTCATTCACCTATGCCTACTGAGTGCCCAGTGCCCTAATGCCCAGCCCACGCTTAGTGCCCTAAGGCAATACATGTGCCCAAGTCTTATGCTTATGCCCCCCACCCAATGCCCCAAGCCTGCCCCCTGCCTACACTCCCCATAAGCCTATGTCTATATCTGTGCCCAGGTCCCCCAATGCCCATATTCGATCCCACTCCCGTGCTCGTGTGTCACATCCTTTGTTTCAACGTCCACCCCAAACCTAGAATCCATAAACCCACTTCCCCGCGCTCACATCTCGTGTGTCTACTATCCTCTGTTCACGCGCCTTTGCCCACGGCCCTCGTGCCCAGCCACTCTGTCCCGCGCTGCCAGCGGCCCCACCGTCGCGCTCTTACCCTCGAGGAAGCGGCGCGTGTCGAGCAGCTGGCAGGTGCGCTCGCGCTCCAGCTTGTTGGGCCGCGCGCGGTGCGGGGCGAGCGGGCCGCGCCAGTATACGCGGCCCCGGCACAGGCGCTTGGCGAACACGCCCTCGGGCGCCACCCACAGCAGCACGCCCCGCTCCAGGTGCCGCAGCAAGTGCTGCAGCTCGCGGGCGCCGGGCGGCGGCT
>NC_048230.1:71213624-71224794 GCF_002007445.2 Ailuropoda melanoleuca | reverse complement strand
GGCGGCGGCTCCGGGGAAGCGGACCTGCGCGACGCGCGGTGGCGGCCCCAGCAGGCGCTCGGCCGCTGGGACCGGCCCAGGGCTCAGGCGGCAGCCCTCGGCAGTGCGCGCGGTGGCTTCGCGCACCAGCGTGGCGCCGTAGAACAGCCGCACGTGCAGCCAGCAGTCTGCGGGGCGGGGAGAGGGAGCGCGCGGGGCGTTGGAGGCCCCAGCACCGACCACCCCCTCAACCGGGCAGGGGACACCAGGTCCTGCCGGGCCCCGCCTCGGGAACTGTGGGTGCTTCCTCCGGATTAAATAATGGTAATTCTAATGAACTGGTAGTTGAGCCCCATGGTCAAAAGCATAGGATCTGGAGCCATCTGTACAACAGGGGGCATGACGCTAGGGCCCCAGTCCTAACCTCTGGGGTTCTAGGAGCTTCTTCCCAGCATATATTTTAATGCTGATAGAAACAATAACAACACAGCCGGCTCCATGCCCATGTCCCATAAGACCCCATCCAAGGGGCCAGCAGGAAGCTCAGGAGTTAGGGCTGGGGGCTCTGCAGCCAGGCCCTTGGGTTCTGATGTCTCACTGCCACTTAGGAGCTGTGACCCGCTAGTAACTTTCCCGGGGCTACTAACTGTGTGATTTGGGGCAAGGTTCTTAACCTCTGTGTCAGGTTTCTGTATCTGTAGAGTGGGGATGATGGCAGTATCTATCTCAGGGCTGTGGGGAGGGCTTCAAAAGATACCTGGCATAAACTAAGCCCTCAGTGAATGTTAGCTATTGTTTTATCGGGGCTGGGTGCTTTGGGGGAAAGACAAAAGCTAGCTGGCCCCGACCCCTGGCTCTCCCCAGTTCTGCACACCAGTCAGAGGGGAGGGCCTTGAGACTCCTTACCAGGGTTGCTGAAGTCCTCAGAGGGCAAGGGGCTCCAGTGGTGTGCAGGGTCCTGTCCATGGTACCCTAGGGACGGAGGGGAAGCTGTCAGGCACCACCTCACCCTGGGTCTCTTGATCCCTAGGTCGAGGTTCTGGAGGAGGCCAGAGAGGAGGCAGGGATGGTTGGGGAGATCTGGTCCTTACTGTGGTCAGCCAGAGGGGCTGGGAGCCAGGCAGCGGGTGGCAGGGAGCCCTGCTGGGCCAGTCTGGGCGGTTGCTCCTTGTCTTTATCCTCTGTGTTTGATCTGGACCCATCCTGGCCATTGGGAGACAGGGTCATGAGCGTGGGAGAGGAGACTGGGGGCTGCAGGAATTCCCAGACTGTCCTCTTTGGGGCAGAGGGAGGTCTGGGCAGACTGCAGGCGAGTGGGGTCGATAGAGACTTTGAGGTTTCAGAGCTGAAGACCCTGTCCCTCTTAGAGGTAAAGAGTTGACAGGGTTGTTGGAGGTTATGGGGTCGGAGATGAAGCTCACTGTGATGTGGGGAGAAGTGTGAGGAGCAAATGAGCAGATGTGGGGACAGAGGTGATAGAGTGGGGGGACAGAGGTGACAGAGAAGGGGACAGAGGTGACAGAGATGGGGGACACAAGTGATAGAGATGGGGACAGAGGTGACAAAGATGGGGACAAAGGTGACAGAGATGGGAACACAGGTAATAGAGATGGGGACAGAGGTGACAAAGATGGAGGGGCAGAGGAGATAGAGATAGGGACAGGGGTGATAGAGATAGGGGGACAGAGGTGAGAGAATGGTGACAGAAGTGATGGGGGGGACAGAATATAGAATGCATGGTGACGGAGGCACTAGGGACAGTGGATTGGATCAGGCTGGTGGGGGAATGGGGGCACAGCAATGAACCACGGATGGTGGGGAGGGTGGCGGTAATAGGGGTGATTCAGACAGAGCGATGCGGTGGAGATGCTGGGGTGATGGCGACAGCAAGAGAGCTGGAGGGGCTGGTGAGGGAAAGGCAGTGCTAGAGCTGCATCTGCTGGGGACAGAGTGATGGACCCGAGGATGTCAGGGGCACGGGGTGAATTGGGGGGGAAGAGGGCTGATGCAGACGGTGATGGAGCTGAAGACGGTGGAGGTGAAGGGAACGGGGGACCCAGAGATGATGGAGGCAAAGGGGACGGGAGTGGCGCTGAAGATGCGTATGCAGAGGGAGCAGAGGTAAGAAGAGGTGGAGCTGGTTGGGGGGGGGTGGGGACAGGGACGGTGATGGAGCAGCAGAGGGGGGAGAGGAGGCCAAATGACAGTGCCAGAGAGCACGGAGGGCAGTTCGGGGGAGAGGCGATGGAACTGGCAAGGCTGCAGGGGCTGGAAGGACAACTGACCTGGTCTGTCCTGCAGGCCAGCTCCGTCACTTCTCCAGGGGGTTCCTGCTGGCTCCGAAGAATGTTCTTCTTTTCAGGGGGAGCACGAGCTCTGGCAACTAGATGGAGCAAGAGGCAGGCTGTTGTTTCCTGGGCCTCCAGGGGAGCCCCCCCAACAAAGGTTATCCCACATGAGGAATCAGGGCGTGATCTCAGGGAGGGCCCACCTCTCTCCGGACCTCAGTTTCCTCCTTTTCTAATGGGAAGGGAAACTGAATGTCTACGGGTCCTTCTGTGTTTGCCAGCCCATGAGTTTAAGCTTAAGAAGCCCACCATTTCTCAGGTTACAGATGAGCAAGGGGAGGTCCTCATTAGCCAGAGAGCTGTCCTCGGCCACGACCTCCAGGGGCCCAATGGTACCTGGGCCACCGGCACGGTCGGCCACGATCCGGTAGACCTTGTAGGGGTCGGGGCTGTCCAGTTGGTGGCGCTCGCGCACCTCCCGGAAGTCAGCACTCTTGTTGAGGGCACAGCGGAGCCGGGTCTTCCAGGTGGGGGGGTCTTCCTTATCAATGCCCTCTAGGTGCTTGCCCTTGTGTATGGCCCAGGCCTGCGGATGAGCAAGGGTACTTGGGGAGGGATAGCCGGGGAGAGGGGGCTGCTGCGTGAGGGGGAGGGGCCTAACTTGCCTCCCACCCTTCTCTCTCTCCCTCCAGGCTTCTGTCCCTCTGCCCCTTCATCCTTTTCTCTGTTTCTCCCTCCCTCCATCCAACACGTATTCCTCAAGCTCCTTCTGTGTGCCAGACCCGAGCCAGTGGATGGGGACCAAATGAGGAACAAGACAGACATGGTCTCTGCTCTCCAGGAACTCAAGTCTAATGAGCAAAAACAGCGGCGAACAGCTAACTGGAAATAACTATATTCCAAGTTGTGGATTGTGATCAATTTTAAAAAATAGGATGATGGGATATAAAATAATGGCAGTGATTTGCTATCTGGAGAACTATAAAATTAAATCCTGACCTATCGCCACATACAAAGTTGACTCCAGATGATTCCAAAAACCAAAGATGAGAGGTGAAACTGGAAGCTAATGGGAGATAATGTGGGGAAACTCTTCCAGGGGGAGAGAATGCCTTCTTGAACCCCCTCAAAGGCATGGACCAGAAGGCAAAACAATGACAATGTCTGAAATCGACAAGGGGCTAATTTTAGAACATACAAGGGACTCCGCAAACCAACAGGAAACACAGAGCATCCTCTAAAGAAAAAGTTCTTATCAAAGGGCAAAAATGGGTGGTTTAGGGGCGCCTGGGTGGCGCAGTCGTTAAGCGTCTGCCTTCGGCTCAGGGCGTGATCCTGGCGTTATGGGATCAAGCCCCACATCAGGCCTCCGCTATGAGCCTGCTTCTTCCTCTCCCACTCACCCTGCTTGTGTTCCCTCTCTTGCTGGCTGTCTCTATCTCTCTCAAATAAANCTCAAATAAATAAATAAATAAAGTCTTTTAAAAAAAAAAAAAAGGTGGTTTAGGGAGGAGGAAGCCAGAAGCCCATGAGCATATGAGGATGTACTTAAACTCATAAGTATCAGAGAAATGCACATAAAAATGTGAGCTATTGGGGTGCCTGGGTGGCTCAGTCGGTTAGGCGTCTGACTCTCGATCTTAGCTCAGGTCTTGATCTCAGCATTGTGAGTTCAATACCCAAACTGGGCATGGAGCCTACTTAGATTTTTTAAAAAAGGAGCTATCACCTATAAACCAATAAAATATTTAGCGAGTTGGATAATGCTAAGAGGTGGTGGGGAGCCAGATACTGTTGGTGGGCGTGGGATGGTGCAGGCCAGCCTCGTCAAATTAAGACTAAATATACCCTGTGAGCAGAAATTCTAATTCCAAAGGAATTCTCGCAGAGGCTCATGAGAGAGCAGGGCAAGTGGATAAGGGTGTGTGTGTCATGGATGCCCACTATAGAGTTTATGCAGCATCTAGAAGCATCCAGGAGCAACAAATTAGATGTACAGAGAACATCCCCAGCAGGACGCCTGGGTGGCTCAGTTGGTTGAGCGTCTGCCTTCGGCTCAGGTCATGATCCCAGGGTCCTGGGATCGAGTCTCGCATGAGGCTCCTTGCTCAGCAGGGAGTCTGCTTCTCCCTCTGCTGCTCCCCCTGCTTGTGCCCTCTCTCTCTCTCTCTCTCTCTGACAAATAAATTTTTAAAAAATCTTTAGATGTACAGAGAACAGGAATAAATCTTCAGAGCATAATCCTGAGCAAAAAAAAAGGAAGATACGGAATGAGATCTATAGACAACATGAAGCGTATAAGGTAAGAATACACACAAAACAGCCATGTCCACTCTGCAAGAAAGCATACAGACCAAAGATATTCATTAAACACACTGGAATGACCATAGTGGTGGAGGCATTGAATGAATAAATAAGAATATGAGAGACTATTTTAGAAGGGTGGTCAGAAATGCCTCTAAGAGGAAGTGGCATTTGAGCTGAAGCCTGAATGAAAAGGATGGAGTCCAACAGAGAGCTGGAGGAAGGGAGGTCTAGGTAGAAGGAACAGCAAGTGCAAACATCCTGCGGTGGGAAAAGACTGATGGATTCAATCAAGGCCAGTGTAGCTGGGAGCAGAGGAGCCACAGGGGAGGGCAGGAGGAGATGTATTGCTCGCAAGGATCACATTCAGGGCTAGGGGTTGGTGGGTGGTTTAACTGATGAATCCCATTCAGTCCTTACCCTCAGAGATTCCAGGCCCGGTGGGGAAACTTGGACGCCAAACAGAAAAGCCAGCTCCTGGGTTGGTGCTGCTTGGCAACGGTGAGACCTTTAAGGCTTGACTGGGCTGCTGCAAACAGTGGGCATAGTACCCTAACCTGATGTGGTGGTGAGGGGTGTAGGATGAGTGGTCTGGGGTTAGCACAGTGCCGGGTACACGGTCAGTGCTTTTTTATTGCACTTTAGTTCATTATAGTACGGCTGTAACTGAAAGTTAACCTGGGCACAGGGCACAAGGTGCTGTCACCATGGTGAAAGAGGGACCTTTGCTTTGTCCGCTGTGGTGTCCCCCAGTGCCCGGAATGGTGCCTGGCGCTCAGGAGACGCTCTGTAAGTCTTTGTGGCATGAACTGAGCTGGGCCTCGAGGGTGAGTAGGAAGTTGCCAGGTGGGATGCCGTTCCCGGCGGGGGAAGAGCTTGAGCAAGGGCCTGCAGGTGTGCAAGGGCTTGGTGTGTTCGGGGAACAGCCAGCAGCCTGCGGTCGCCGGAGCTGGGGATGCCCGGCTGAGGGTATGTGTACCGTCGGTTCCCATATTTGTGGGAGTCACGTTCTTTAAAATCGACACAAATGCTGACCGAACAGATGCAGCGCTGGGTCCCTGGGAGCCCCGGTCACACCCTTTTCATCAACTAACCAGTGTGTCGCCTTGTTTTATGGGTGCTTCTGTGGAAGAAACACTTTATTTAATATTAACTGTTGCTTTGTTGAACTCAGGGCCGACAGCACTGTAACTCTTGCCTGAATGAAGCTTGTCTGACGTGTATTTTTTTCTGTAAGACACATCACAGCCTTTCCGTGTGTGGGCACATTAGTGCTTCGGCCTTACACAGGCTGGGGGGGCCGTCTTAAATAGTCAAGTCACCCACAAAAAGCACAAACATGAAAAACGTGGCATTAAATAGCCCTTGAAAGGGGCCCCTGTTCCCAGTAGAAAAGCTGGAACGAGAAGGCAGAACGCCACTTGGTCAGCCTCGGCAGGGACGCACGTCTGGGGTCCTGTGTCACCGTTCTGCACATGCCCGTGGGCCGCAAAAGTGCCTTGAGTATTGATTTTGGAATTGCAACTACATCTTAGCGAGTAAGCACACTTGCAAATACGGAATCCGTGAATCATGAGGATCAACTGCATGTGATGGGGAAAGGGGAAGAGGAATGAAGAAAGGAGAGATGAATGGGACCTGGATCAGGAAGGCCCTTGCAGGCCAAGATTTATCCCGTGCCCTTGGGGGCATCAGGAGGGTGTGAAGCTGGGGAGTCACTCGAGTGGGTCAGTGGTGGACTGAGGGGAGGGGAGGGCCAGCCCTCAGAGTCTCCCTCCTCCGAACAGCACGTGGTCCTAAGGGATGGGCCATGTAACCCTGTTCAACACCTCCTGAGTGCCCTCTGTGGGCCAGCCCTGTGCTCAGTGCCACGACCCTTGGGTAGCTGTAGGCAGGCTACTGCAGGCCAAGTTGTTCCAATGGAGAAAGCGGAGGGAATCTGGGATGGCCTAGGAAAAGCACTGAGTTGGAGCTTCATATATGCATTCAGCCAACAAATGCGTTAGGGAAGGCTCCGAGGAGATGTTTCAGCTGAGCGCGATGGGAGTTGGCCAGCTGAAGGGGAAGAGGAGAGCGTATTCCAGGCAAGGGGGGCAGCAAGTGCAAAGGTCTAACACTGAGAGAGACGTGAAGCATTTAGAAACTGAAAGAACTGTCCGGCCAGGTCTAAAGCCGGGATAGGGAAGGGTGGGGAGCGATGAGGCCAGGGAGGAACAGTTCAGGCGCTGCTCAGAGGTCTTGGTAAGGAGTTGGAGCTTTATCACAAGAGCAATGGGGAGCCAAAGAAGGATTCTGAGTAGGGAAGTGTCAAGGCAAGATTGACATTTAGGAAGAGCTCTCTGGAGGACCGAAGGAGAAGCGAGGGGCAGGGGGAAGCAGGGCACTCTGTGAGGTCACTGGGATTGTCCTGGTGAGAGACATGGGAATGGGTCCAAACAGATGGACTACAGAGACGCTTCATAGAAGAGCCAGTGGGCCTTAGTGACAGAGAGCAGTGAGACTGGAAGGCGGGGGAGAGGCCAGGGCTCAGGTGCCTGGCCCTGGGGGACAATCGGTGCCCTCTTCCATTTGGGGACACACACAAGTTTGTCGAGGCGAGCTATTAAGCGTGGTGCTGAGAGTTCTGGGGGCCATTAGACCTGCAGGCTTGGAGCCTGAAGGGAAGGCTGGGGACTGTGAGGCTCATGCCAAGGCTATGAGGAGGNGGGGGTGGGGGTGGAAGGCTGAGAAGGGGAGGGGCAGCAAGGCAAGAGGAAAATGGAGCCGGAGTGCTGGTGGGGGCAGATTCTGGAAACCAAGTGAGAGTTGAAATTTCAAGGAGGAAGGGTCCACCAGGCCCAGACTCACCCAGGGTTCAAAGATGACGGTGATGGGATCTTGGGCTGTGGCAACTAGTGATGTAAGCAGGAGGGACAGAAGCCAGACTAGGGGTTGGGGAGGAGAAACTGGGGGCTGTGAGTGAGAGAGTGATGACCAGGCCCTTCAGCCTGTGAAGCCGGCGCTGGAGGTGGCTGTGGTGCTTGGGTTAGTGGGGGAGGGGGGCCCGAAAGGCAGTTGGTTGCTTATTGCTCAGGGGAGAGATTCCAGAATTTCAGTGTTGATGGGAAGGAGGCAGTCTGAAGTTAATGAGGACCAAGGCAAGGGAGGGCCCTAGAAGGGCTGCTGTGGGGAAGCACAGAACACGTCCCCAGGCTGCTGGGATCGGCGGTTTGGAGGGGTGGGAGGTTGTGGGATTCCCCCTCGGTGGCGTCCAGTTTCCCCGCGGGGAGGGAGGAGAGGCCTCCGGGGAGGTGGGGATGATGCAAGGATGGCACCTTTGGCTGATTGTTTCGGAGCGCGTCGGGGGGGTCTCCCGTATATGCACAACACTTTGCGCAAGCTAGACACAGTTGAGGCGAAGGGGCGAGCGAGTGGCCCCGGGTCGCACAGCGCGCCCGTCAGCCGGGGCGCCCCGCCGCTCCCGCCCCCTTACCCTGAAGAGCGCCGCGTCCTGCTGCGCCCGGTAGCCCTGCCGGGCCGCGTGCTTCCAGGGGATGCGGAAGAGGGTCTTGCCTGCGTCCTCCCAGCGCAACCCCGCGTAGCGCCCGCTCTCGATCTGCGCCACCAGCCAGTCGCGGAGGCGCAGGGGATCCCCGGCCCCCGCCATCGGTGGCCTGCCGTCGGGGACCTTCCCTTCCTCCCTCCGCCAGGGGTCGCCGGCCACCCGGGACGCAGGGCGCCGGTGGCCGGGTCTGGGCCGCGCGGCCGCTGGGACCCCGGCGCGACAGGGAATAGCGAAGCCACCTGGATGGAGCGCGGAGGCGGCGAAACCGAAAGTTCTGGATGGGCGAGTTTCGCTTTCCTTTCTGTCCCACTGCCCGGGAGGCCCTATTCTTTCGCCCTCCCCTGTGGTAGCCTGGCTCGAGGGCGTCGCGCCGCTCAGAGGGGGCAGTTAGAGGCACGGTGGGACGCCAAGACCCACTGGAGGGTACGGGGAGGGTAGCCGGCGATCTGTCCGTCCCCGTGGAGGGGCCCCGGCGCCACCCGTGCACCTGTTCTCTGTTCCTCCCAGGCTATGGGGAACTTACAGGTCTCTTTTCAGCACCTGGGCTGTACAGATTGTAAAGCCACAGTGCTTCTTAGACTAATCCCATCAGAATTGGAAGGCAGAGACTAGTTTAAAATGTACATTCCTTGCTTCCATACCAGACCTGCAGAAAAAGACTTTCTGGGCAAGAAGCCCAGTACCCTGCGTTTAACGAGTTCTCCCGTGGGATTCTGATCCACGTGGTCCGTGGGCCACACTTGGAGAAATATTTCCTTAAATACTGGGACTCCTCGCCTACTGATGGCTCACTATGGTGTTGGCCTGGCTAAAGCCCTTCCTGCAGGTTCTCGGTTGGTTCTTACCACCGCGTGTGAGATGGGTCTAATTACCCATTTTATTATTAAGAAGAATAAGGCTCAGAGAGGTTAAAGCCCTGTAACAAGGTCGTAGAGCTAGTACATGGAGGCAGTCAGGACTTAAACCTGTGTGTCTCTCTGTCCTCAAGGCCTAAAGAGAGCCCCACACTATCTCCCAAAGGCTTGCACCTGGGATTGAAGGACACCCACCCCCCATAGAAAGTATATATAATTTTTTTCATGTCTATGCATTTTTCTAGGGTTTCTGTCTTTCATTTGTCAAACGGGGTTTGGAATTTGAAAGAGGTCAAGTAGCCCAGACTGCTACACCCTTTGTTGTGGAAACTAAAACTCTGAGCCAGCGTGAAGCTGGGTGCCCAATCGGCGATCAGCGATCAGCGTTGACCAGAGGCTGGAAGTACTGTCCTTTGTGTGCACCTGTCACGGGGCTTTTTCGTGCTCCCCACCCTCTGTTTCCCCATGCCACATGCCAGCAAGCACTCAATTCTGGCCCCTCTACAGTTACAGCCCCGATACAGACTCACCTGTAAGGCTCCAAGGTTGGGGGGGAGCATTTCATAGGATTAAATCCAAGCATAATAATTACATCTAAGTGGGAATTTTAAGTGTGTCAGACAATCTTTTCATTTTTCTGGGGGGCAGAGTCATAGTGATGAGGAGGATGGGGTTCCCTCAACTTCCCAGCCAGACTGCCCGGATTCAAATCCCAGCCCCACCGCTTGCCAGCTGGTGACCTTGGACATCAGCCTCAGTTTCCTGAGGAGGAGGCTGGGCAGCAGGTGAGGATTTTTTCATCCATCCTCCCGCCCCCTATCTTGGAATGTGGGCCTCCCCCACAGCCCTGAACACAGTGCTTGGTGCATAACGGGGACCCCATACAGGGGGCTATTTAAGATTGGAATTTTTTCAGACCCCTCTCAACTCCAAGTTACTTTTAGTTCAGAAAACTCAGCTCCAATGACCTCTGTTCACCCTCGGGTCAGTTTGCTGCTTGCTTGGGGTGCCCCGAGGCCTTCCCTCCTCCGTGGCTGCCCCCTGGCTTTTAAGCTCTAAGTGGACAGGGTCTTAAATGGGAGAAGATGTTTGTAAATGATATATCCAATAAGGAGTTAATATGCAAAATATATAAAGAGCTTATACAACTCACCCCCAAAAGGCCTACAGGAATCTGATTAAATGGGCACCAAGGAACTGCTTCTTAACAGCCGCCATGGGACACAGACTGCCTAAGTTCAAACCCAGCCTCCCCTACTCTAGCTGTCCTCTGGCAAGCTGCCTACCTTTTCTGAGGCTCAGTTTCCTTCCAGGGATGAAGTGAACTCATGCATAGGAAAAGTCGGGCACGACGGAGGTGCTATCTAGTATTTGTGAATAGGGAGGAGGAGGGAGCTGGTGAGAAGGGTTCAGAGGGAGAAGGGGTTTCAGAGAGAAGGAGGGATTCAGGGGCCTTTTCAGGAGATGGAGGGGGAGGTGAAAGGAGTCCCAGAATTCAGCCCTGCGCAGAGAAGTTTTTGGGAGGTGGCAGGCTCCTCCAGACCCTAGGGCATGCAGACCCTCTCCCAGCCCTGTTTCCTGCAGGCTCCAGCCCCAGGCATAGTCCTGCATCCCTGCCCCTTACTGAATGACTAGGAGGAGCTCCGACAGACAGCTTCTGTGTCTCTTTAATATCCTCCAGGCCCATCCACCCGCCCGCCCACCACCCACTCCCACTCCCGCTGCCTTTAAGGGTGGAGGCCCGGGTGCCCTCTTCCCCCAGCCCAAGGACTAAGGCACCAAGTGGCTGCAGCAGGCCGGCCCAGACACAGAGACGCACGGAGGGAGGACACACAGACTGCGGACGCAGACAAGCAGGGCGGGCATCAGGGGCAGGGGCAGGGCTCAGGCCGCCGAGGGGCTCCCACCGGCTCTGGGCCCGTCCTGGAGGCCGTGGGAGGCCCAGACAGCCCCGAAGGGTTCCGGTCGTAAGGAAGAGGGGCGCCACGGCGGGCCGGGATCCTCACTTGCCGCCTTTGCGGGACAGACACCGTGGGAGGCAAGAGAAAGTCTGCTTGACGCGCGCCAGCAGGGGCAGCGGCCGGTGGGCCTCCCGGGGCGGCCGCGGCACCAGGCGCTGCAGGGTTCCCTCGGAGGCCGCCGAGTGCGGCGCGGGGGACGCGGCCGTGGCCGCGGGGCCCTGGCGGCAGCGCTTGCACAGC
>NC_048230.1:71175631-71213488 GCF_002007445.2 Ailuropoda melanoleuca | reverse complement strand
GCCGGTCCCCCCCACCCAGTCCTCGTCGCTTCCGCCCCTGTGCGAGCTCCCCACCCCTCGCTAGGCCCCTCCCCTTCCTGAGCATCCTCTTACCCGCCCTTCTGAGTTTCCGTCGCCCTCGCGGAGCCCCCCCCTCCTCTGAGTCCCTTCCCTCTCCTGAACCCCCTTCCCCTTTGACACTCCATCTTCCAGACCTGCTAAAGCAACGCCCGCCCGCCCCCGGCCCAGGGGGGACCACATGAACCCTCCTCCTTGAGCAACAACAACCCCAAACACACTGGCCTCTGCCTGCCTCTTTCCTCAAGCGGACTTGCAGATAAGCCTCTGAGTACCAGCCTGCCACCTGGGACAGCCTTCCTGCCCCCGCTGCTCCTCTGTCTCTCATCCCTTATTCCCAGGGAGCCGTCGGTTCCTGACATCTCCATGTGCCATCCACCCAGTGGGCATAAGAGAAGGAGATGCTTTGGCCTCATCAAGGACTGAGGGGTGGTGTAGGGAATGGGCATTTCTCCCCAGAGGGTCAAACACTTGAATGCCTTCAGGCTCCAGGCAGGTAGAGCAGGCAATGCTGGGACCCGGGCAAATGGAAGGGTCCACAGTCTGGCCCAAAGGCATGCAAATTCTAAACTAAAAAGGAAAAGAAAACATCTGGCAGACCAAACAAAATACACCTAGAGGCTAGATTAGCTCAAGGGTCACGAGTTTGAGACCCCCGAAAAATCTCCTGTCAGGTCTGAAGCACGGGTTATCTTCTTTCCGATCAGTGCTCAACTCAAGCGGGAAGAAGAGTCTCCCAGCCCTGCCCAGCTCCTGCCCCCGCCCCAGCCCCTACCTTCCGGGAACTGCCCCAGCCAAACTCTTCCAGCTGCTGCCTAAAGCCTGGGTTGGGGTTGGCAATAGGCCGGGTGGCCTTGATGGCTTCAAGCACGTCCCGCCAGCCTAGCCCCGTCACAGTCATCACATATGCCGTCACGATGGTGGTGCTGCGGGAGATGCCTGCAAAGCTGGGATACCCGCCCCCCAGGATTCGGGTAAGGCACAATATCCTCCATGCCCTGCCCCCAGAACCCACTCCCCACCTCAGCTCTCCCACCCTGGCCTCTGAGCTCCCATCACAAAGATCCTGCAGGAGCTGTTTTCCCACTTCCTTTGTCCATGCTGTTCCTTCCACTTGGAGTATCCCCTGGGCACTCTCCCACATCAGTGGCCTGAGTGGAAGCATCACTTCATTCATTCAACAAACATTTCCTGACCATCTGTTACTTTTCAGGTACTGGGAATATAGTGGGGAATAAAACAGACACAGTCTGTCCTGGGGCTTACGGGACGGTTGGGAGATGGCCACTAACCAGGGAAACAACGTCAGGTGGTGGTAATTGCTCTGAGGAGGAGTCCAGGGGCTAAGAGATCATATAGGAAAAGGTATTAATCTAGTGGAGGGGCTGGGGAGGGATTAGGGAAGGGGTTTCCAAGGAAGTGACATCAAGCTGAGTCCTGAAAGATGGGTAAGAGTCCGTCAAGAATGTTCTGGGCAGTGTACGAAGCCCGCGAGGTGGGAGCTGGTGGATTTGAAGGGTGGGGAGTTGGCCAGGGTAGCTGGAGTGGGGGAAGGAGGGGCAGAGGGTGACAGACAGCCTGGAGGAGCTGTTCTTAGGACTAGGGCTCTGGCAGAGCCACCCTGAGCCCAGCATATAGGGTAGGTGCTCAGTGGGGAGTTATGGGATGAATGACACGAACTGCGGGGGGTGGGGCTGTGAGTCCTGTCTCCCAGCCTGGGGTTCCTCCACTCCTCTGCCCTATTCCCTCAAAAGCATGGAGGGGAGGAGGGGGAGCCAGAACGGTTGGAGGGTGCTGGGCTACCTGCGTGACCTCACCTATTTCTCCTGGTAACCCAGCAGGTAACAGTCTTTTCTCCATTTTACAGAGGAGGAAATGGGAGTCTCAGGAAGAAACAGCTCTTTGGCCTTGGCCACACAGCTGGTAAGGGACAGAGCTCTGGATGGAGCCCCCGATCAGCCTCCATCAGATGAATGGCGGACGGTCATGCATGGCAATGGGCTGGAGAAAGTCCATCCCAGGTCCCTCATTCCCCATAGGTGTGATGGAGGGTGTGGGTGTGATGGAGGGCAGCCCCTTACTTGCCCCCTCATTCCTCTCTTAACTCACCAGTGCACAAGGCAGTTCCCCCCATTGAGGCGGCAACAGTGGATGAAGTTGATACATTCTTTGAAGTGCTTTTTGCTAGAGAAGAAAGCAATAAGGTAGGGAGCATTGGGGGGCGGGTCTCCTAGGAGTTGTCCCCCTCTGCACTGATGGGATGTCAAGAGCCCTGGGCCGTCAGGGCAGCCAGCTCAGGCAGCGAACAGGGGCCTGTTGTATCGTATAAGTGGAGGGATGTGTGAAGCAACAACAGTGGTATTTCAGGCAGTGAAAGAGGCCGGTAATGAGCAATCCCACCACGGAGGCAGGAGCACCTCTCCAGTGGGTTCTGTGATCCTAGTTTCATGGAGGGTTTATCTTGGTCTTTCAAGGACATGGGTGGGAGGAGACAGAGGAGTCCCACTCCTGTGGGGTCTGTGATCAGAGCAGCTGGGAACAATGCTGGTCAACAATGGGTTGGGAGGAGTGTCTCTCTGGGTCACTCCCAGGCTGGGAGGCACTGCTACTCATAACACAGAAACACTGCTTTCTGAGTCCCCGTTACATGCCAGGCCCTGTCCTGGATCCTCAGCCTGTGCCATCTGATCTCAGAGAGGGAAAGCGATTTGTGCAAGGTCACACAGCAAAGTCTGGCTGGAGCCCAGGTGTCTTAACTCCAGGGCCAGCAACTGGCTGAGCCTGACCCCTTCAAATCTGCTGGGGCATCTGGTCCTTAGGGTACTCTCTCCATTTCACAGCTGGAGACACTGAGCTCTGGGAGATTAAGGGTCTTGGTCAGGGGCATAGGCAAGGGCGTAGCTGAGACAGAGCCAAACATAGGTCTGAGTGAGCACTTGTGCTGGGGTCCCCAGGACAGCTTTCTTGGCGTGAGTCCTCATTGCCCTCCCCCAGACCACCCCCCGCCCTCGCGACCACCACAGCAGAAGACCCCTTTGTTGGTGCCTCCAGAGAACTTACATGGGAACCTCAGGGGTGTCCGCCACAGGGATGCGAAGGTAGGTTATGTCCTGCAAGTACAAAACACACGTGGGCACTGGGGGCCCTTGGCTGCACCTCTGACCATGGCCAGGGCCACCCAAGCACCTCATGACCCCAGGCCGGGTCCTGACCCTCTCTGAGCCACTGTTGCCCCCTCTATCTAAAGAGGGTAGATAGCACCTCTGAGCGCCTCCCAACTCTGTCTGTGGTTCCAGAACCTTTTGAGAGGATGGTATCCTAACGTCATAGGTGACTTGGGCATGAGGACTTGATAAAAAGGATTCAGGGACCTTTTATTTAATAGGTGGGAAAGGGCCACTAGCGGTGACTCTCCTCCAAATGACGATTACAAAATTACACCAAAAAAAGGGCAAAACGGGGGCACCTGGCCAGCTCAGTTGGTAGAGCATGCGCCTCTTGATCTCAGGGTTGTGAGTTCGAGCCCCACGTTGGGTGTAGAGAGATTACTTATTTTAAAAAGGTGGGGTCTTTTTTTGTTTTAAGATTTTATCTATTTATTTGTCATAGAGTGAGAGAGAGAGAGAGAGAGAGAGAGAGCATGCATAAGCAAGGGGAATGGCAGGCAGAGGGAGAGGGAGAAGCAGGCTCCCCAGTGAGCAAGGAGGCTGATCTGGGACTCGATACCAGGGTCCTGGGATCATGACCTGAGCCGAAGGCAGACACTTAACGGATTGAGCCGCCCAGGCATCCCAAAAAAAGGTTTTTTAAAGGTCTTATTAAAAACAGATTTTATTATCTTGAAAAGCAACAAAAACCATGAAAATAAGTTTATAGCTCATTAATTGTGGTTATAAAACTATGTGCTAATTATTAAAATAATCAAGGGATGAATTGTCAGTAATTTCTCCCACAAACTGGCTGTGACATCCTTTACTTCACGCTTAACCTTCACATGAGATCATAAAGGTGATTTGTGCTCGTGTTCCAAGAATCTCTTTTCTCAAGGACTCTTTTAATCCTTTGATATTCAAATTACTCTTTTCCAGCGCCAGGCCCACCACCAGCCTTGGCTAAGGGACCGTAGGGCCAGGTTCTCGTTTGTTAATGGCTGTGTGTGAGATTCCAGCCCTTCTCTGACTCACTTTTCCCAAGGTCACACCATCCTGCATCTTTTGCAAGGTTTGCAACCTCACTTTGCAACACATTTGGCCTGGGCATTGCTCGGCATTATCAAGCCCTGACTGGTAAATTCACTGATAGCTGGGGAGGCAGGGCTGCCTGTGGGAAGAAGGGAAGGCTGCTGGAGTGGGGACTCTTTGGCAAGCAGTCATGTCATTAGTCAATCTATTCATGACTTGACAACCTTCCCTGTGCAGTCTAGTGACTGATACTCCAAATACTAAAACAAGCCTGCCCTATAAAGCAAACTCAGACTCCATTGACCTGGAAATGTCTTGTTTGAATGACACTGAGAATCACAGATTATTGGAGGTTGCTCTTAGAGACGCAATGCTGACACATGGGGAAACTAAGGCCCAGAGAAGGGAAGGAACCTATCGGAGATCACACAGCAAATCTGGGTTAAAACCTGGTTTGGATCTCAGATCTCTAGAGCCTTTTTCCACCCACAGTTATTCCCCTTTAGTGGGTGGACTTAGACACATACTCTGAGAAGGAGGAAGGGGCTCTATTTGGGGGATAAGAGTATGATTAACTTTTCTCTATCGGCTGTAATTTGTTGGCTGCCAAGTGGCTCTCAACAACTCAGTAAGGTAGGTGCTGTTATAAAATCACCATTTTAGGGGCGCCTGGTGGTGCAGTCGGTGGAGTGTCTGACTCTTGATTTCCTCTCAGGTTGCGATCTTTGGGTTGTGAGATGAAGCCCCACATTGGGCTCCACACTCAGCACAGAATCTACTAGAGATCCCCTCTCCCTGCACCCTCCTGCTCGTGCTCTCTCTCTCAAATAAATACATCTTAATAAAATTCCAGTTTTACAGATCAGGCAGCCGAGGCTCGGAAAGATGAAGTCCTGTGCCCAGGATTACAGAAGAAGTGGTCTGGATTTCCTACTTTCCTCTTCTGTTAGAATACATTTACCCCCTCTTTTCCAGGACTCCATAAAACCAGCACCAACCCTTCCGGTGGGGGCCATGCTTCACAGTGTGCAAAGCATCTTCACCACCCTGCAGCCCCTTTGCATCCTCACAACAGCCCCTCTGGGGGCAGACAGGACTGAGGGATCAGAGGCCCAAACAGGTGAAGTCACAGCCCAAGATTACACAGCAAGACACAGAACCCAGAATCATCCATGTGAGTCATCTGTTCAGTTGGGCAATGGGAAGCCCACGTAGGGGCTTTTTAAGGTTCAGGGTGAGGCCTCTGGAGTCAGACCGTCAACTCCTAGCTCCTTAGCTTCGTGGATGTGTGACCTTAGGCAAGTTACTTTACCTCTCTGGGCCTCGGTTGCCAAATAGGGATCAAATGGGGATGCTGATGTAAACCAAGGCAGTTTTTAACAGAATGAACCTAGTATGGGTCAGAGAGGCAGTATAGGGCCTGGCACATAGTAAGTACTTGATAAGTGGGTGCTGTGGGGGGCTGAAGCTCCCCTCCACACCTGTGTACAGCCCACGGACAGGCGTAAGGAGTACCTGCAGCAGAGGCTGGGGTGACTCGTGGATAGAGATGATGTGTGTGATCTTGTTCCGGCCCAGCTGGTCCGGGTCTTTGGCATCTGAAAGAAACGAGATTCCTGAGCCCATCTGGTCGGCCAAGAGAGGTGGGAGCTCGAGGCCCAGCTCCCCTCCCCACCCCTCCCTCTCCACTTTGGCCCGCCCTCTGCCAGCCACCTGCTCCTTGACCACCTCCTGCTCCTGGCCTGACAGGTCCCACCACACCCCTAGGCTTAAGTCTTGTCTCTGGAGTACCCACAAGCAACAGCCCAGCCTCTTCCCGGCCTTGCCCCTGCTGTCCCTTCCATGGCAAACACCCTTTCCTGGCATATCCTTGATCCAGCAACTCTACTTCCAGGAATCCTGTCTACAGAAGGGTCTGCTCCCCCAGAAAGCCGTGTGAAGATGATGTTCTCTGCAGCACTGCTCATAATAGTAAACGTACCAGAAATTGTTAAAAAGTGGGAGCAAGCTACACGTCCACCATGAGAGAACGGGATAAATAATGGTGTATTTGTACTTGAATGCTGTGCAGCCATTGGGTAGAAGAGGCCTCTCTGTGCTGATGGGCGAGCATGGCCACAGTATATTATTAAATAGGAAACAGGTCAGAGAATGGCATGCAGAATAGACTTCCATTTTTGTTTCAAATGTTACATCTGCAGCTACAAAGATATATGAAAACTGACCCAGAGATAAACCTCACACTTCTATCAGTGGCCTTCTCTGGGGGCGGGAATTCCAATGTATGTGGCTCTTTTAGAGTCAGAATAAATAACACATTTCCCCTCTCTCTCCAGACGTCTACTTCATTCAGCACGTTCCTGAGCACTGACTAGTGCAGCCTTGGCTGGGCCTGGGGGTGTGGGGCAGCTTCATGGCCCCTGTCCTCATGGGGCTACAGACTTCAAGAGGATCCAGAGCTCCCTTCGCTGAATACTCAGAAACCAAGTGGTGTGAACAGCCGAGGCGGCTCCCAGGGAGGAGGAGATCAGATTTACGGGAGTGGAGCATCTATGCCAGGGCAGGGGGGAGGGGGGCAGGGGTGGATGGGGAAAGCCCTGTCCTGCTGCGACATCCCTTCCTCTCTGAAGCCTTCTCTGACCCCACATGGAAAGGTGTGGAGTCTCAGGATCAGCTCGTCTCTTAGCACAGGCGTGGGACAGGTAGACGGCCGTGGCCTTGGGCCAGTGGGTAATGCTCACTGACAAGTTTCTGGGGTAGAGTCCAGTCTCCAGAGACCTCCCCTCAGTGTAGAAGGTTGTAGGGGGAGGTTCCCAGTTTCCCAGTTAGAAGCAGCAGCCCCAAACAGACCTCACCCAGGAACCCCAGGGCTGTAAGAGCCCTTAGAGGCGAGTGGGCCTTGTGCTGAGGGAGAGGCTGGGGCTCAGAGCAGGTGCAGACTTGCCTGGCATCTGGCAGGTGTTCCGAGCCCTTTGCACTAGGGACATCCTCCGCCCACATATCTCTTAGTCCTCATGAGCTCCTTCTCCCTCCCAGCCTGGCATTGCTTCCCTGTCCCCAGCCCCATTCCTGAGCGCTTCCAAGGTGCGTGGGCCAGAGCATGAATGGTGGACACGGGCCTGGGACAGGCAGAGTGCCACGGCCTTGGGACAGAGTGGGCAGTGCTCACCAATGAAGTTTCCGAGGTAGAGTCCAGGAAGTACCTACAGGAGAGACAGGCTGGGGTGAGTGGGGTCAGTGGGGTAGGGGTGCAGGCCTTCCCACGGGCTAGCTGGGGGCCCACAACCCATCTCCATCCCATGACAGGTGTCTGGACCTCAGGACTCAAGGAGCAATCTTCTCCCAGTCCTGGGCCTGGACCCCGTGAGAGGGGCTGCAGAGGGCAGGAGGGGGGCACCAGGGGAGGCCAGCTTGGGTAAGGGTGAGAGGGGGGAGGGGAGGGGAATACAGAGGAGGGGGGCAAGGGAGAGGGGGAATTACCAGGTGGGTGGTGGGGAATTCTGAAGAGGGAGGTGGGAAGGCAGGGACAGGGGGAGGGTCATGCCCAGGCAGAGGGGGCAGGATGGAGAAACAGCACCAGAGACAGAGTCTGGGGAGTCAGACTCAAGGAAGACAGAGACGCCTGGAGACCCGGAAAGTGACTCAGAGAGAGTGTGGGAGTGACAGAGAGCCACGGAAAGACCCAACAAGAAATACAGAGCAAAAGAAACAGGCAGAGACAGAGACATAGGGAGACCGAGGCCAGAGACACACAGAGAAACGGAGGCGCGAGCAGAGAGACACACAGGGATGCAGGGTCAGAGGGTCACCGGGAGACAGGGATCTAGACACACGGAGCCTCAGAGCGAGGGCCAGAAGGTCAGAGGCGGGCACGGCGACCCAGGCGGAGCCGGCGCCGCGGCGGGGCTGGGGGCGGCCAGGTGCAGGCTGCGCGATCCCCGCCCCCCTACCTTGGTCATGCCATTCCCCATGATCCCGGGGGCGGGGGTCCGGGCGCACCCCCAGCTCGCCGCCCGGAGAGCGCTCGGGTCGTAGCTGCCTTGCTGGCCCAGGCCCGGCGCCTGCAGCCTGGCGGGGAACAGGGGCCCCTGCCCGGCCGCCGCCGCCGCCGCCGCCGCCGCCACCACCGCCCGCCGACCCCCGGCCAGGGAGGGAAATGGTGGTGGAGCTGCCGCCGCCGCCGCCGCCACCGCCGCAGGCTCCTCCTACCCCCTCGGTCATGTGGGGCCCCCCCCACCGTGAGTCGCGGCGGGGGGCTGGACAAAGCCCCAGTGTGCCGGGCCCCGGGCCCGCGGGACAACGGCAGCTTGTTGGGCCGCGTGGGGCCGCCACCTCCGGAGGTGGGGGCGGGGGCGCTCCCCCCACCTGGCACCGTCTGGCGCGGGCTGGGTGGGCGCGGGGGCGGGAAGAGCCCCCTGCCGGCCGCGCAGCCACTCAGATCCCAGCTCCGGCGCTGGCCCGGACCTCCCTGCGGGCCCCCGGGGCAGAGCGTACGGCTCCCTCGGCCTGGCCGCGGTTTCCTAGCAGAAACGTCACCGGGGCTGGCCTTGGATCGCTGTGGGTCCCCCTATATTCAGATACTGTGTGGGTAATTCCTTCCTTCTGTGCATCCTCACTCCTGCCCCGCCTCCATGCAGACATCCTACCAGCCGGACGTCTTCCTCCCCCACTCATGCGGCCATCTGCCCTCCCACCCACCAGTCCACCCATTCATCCCTCCCTTGGTCCATCCATCCATTCATTCATCCATCCATCCTCCCTCCCTCCCATCTCTTCATCCCATCCACTTTGGCCTCTATGCGGATGGTGCCATTTGGGTAGCTCTGCTGAGACCAGGCAGAACTGCCCTCAGGGGCCTCAAGAGATCAGAGGTAAAATGTGAGGAGAGCGAGGCAAGGGGGGAGGTTCCAGACACCTGGGTCCCTTGGAATAAAGGAGACTACGGTAGGATGTAGTTAGAGGCCAGAGTCCTGGACCCGAGAGGATTCCGGGCCCTGTTCAGCTCTGACCTGCTGGGTGACCCTGGGCGGCTCCCCTTGGCTCCCAGCTACCCTATCTGTGTGTCTCAGTGTGTCGGGGTGAGAGCCCTTTTCTGGCTGCTAGGACCAACGCTGAAGAAGGTAAAATAGTTGAGACGGGGCCCCTCCTGTGGGCCTGAAATAGAAGCACGTGACCCCGCTCCTCCAGCCACCCTCCACCCCGCATCTATAGTGGTAGGTGATGATGGGGGAAATGCTGGTACAGAGCAGGACGGAGTTGACAGACTGTTTGAAATGCAGTGACTGGAGAGAGAGAAAACTGTCTTTGGTATTTCTTTCTTCTTCAAATTCACAGCGTACATGGGGCTGCCTGTCTTATCTCTCATAAAAACTAAATTATTCCACAAACGCTTACTGAGAGCCTGCTATAGGACAAGTACTAGGGACACAGGTGGCTAAGGCAGAGATGGTTCCTACCTTCGTCCACTAACAGTGTAGACCAGCGCTGCCCAATAGAAATATAACGTGGGCCGCGTATGTAATCTTGAATATTCTAGTGGCCACATCAAAAAACTAGAAAGAAATGGATTGTTAATAATGTTTTTATTTAATCCAGTATATCAAAAATATTATCCTTTCAACATGCAATCAATATTTAAAAATTACTGAAACATTCCACATCCTTTTTATTGTATGAAGTCGTTACAATCCAGTGTGTACTTTACACTTACAGCACGTCTCAGTTCAGGCTAGCCATGTGTCGCATGCTTAACAGCCCTATGTGGCTGGTAGCTATGTGTCAGACATCTCAGGTCTAGGAGGGAAGGCAAAAAATAAGCAAATAGACAAAGTATTTACAAACGCTCACAATTTTCAGTGAAGGAAGCAAAAGAAGGCAGAAAGAACCTTTCTAAAGAGGCAACATCTGAGCTGAGACTTGATGTATAAGAAAGACCCAGCTATTTAAAGAGTAGGGAGATTTCCAGCAGAAGGAACAAGACAAGCAAAGTCCCTGTGGTGGGAAAAGTTTGGCCTTTGTGAAGAGCCAGTGGGACTGGAGAGGAGGGGGGCCAAGGGGCTTGAGGCTAAAGAGGGAGTGGGGAGCCAAGACTTTAGGACCCTGTATGGCCATAACGCAGAGTTTAGGTTTTCCTCCTCTATGACCGAAAGTTGGTGGGAAAATTTAACAGGGGAGGCCGGTCCTGTCATCTGGTTTGCATGTTAAGTTGGTCACTTTAGCCCCTATCCAGGTGAGTATATTAGAGAGGCAAAGTGGGGAGGCCAGTGAGGCGGCAGAGCCCTGGGATGTGGCGGGAGCAGAGAAACTGGAAAGAAGGGGACAGACTTAATATTTTGGCAGCGCAATTGATGGGACTTGCAAATAGATTGGATGTGGGGGAAAGGGAGGAATTCTAGGACCGTTCCCCATTTTCCTGCCTTGAAAACCACTTTTTGTGCCACAGAAGTGAAAGCAGGAACTCATCTATTCAACAAAAGTTTATTGGGCACCAAGTCATACATGAAAAATTGCACCAAGGATGTGCTGTCTGACTTGAGTTTCCCAGAACGCCCACCCCACAGATGGCGTAAAGAAATACTGGTGGAGGGGTCTGAATTTAGTCCTAGTCCTGGCCCTGGCCTTAGCAGCTCTGTGGCCCTGGGCAGGCGACCAAATGTCCCTGGATCAGTTTCCTCCTCCATAAAGAGGCAGTAATTAACAGTGCTTTGGACTCATACGTGGTTGTTGGGGGAGTAATCAAGTCGCACGTACGAAGGAACTCCATCACGTTAAAAGCTCTGTAAAAACACCAGCTGAAGTTATTAGGCTTAACACGTTTAATGTCTATGAACTGTTCCGCCTTCGAAAGTGTTAGCTGTCGCAAAGCTCCATTTGCCTTAAATAAGTCAGGGAGAGAGTGTTTCACAAAACCAGGAATACGAAGATGCTAAAAGGCAGGTCTCACTTTGTCACTGCCTTTCTTAAAACCCTTCAGCATGGTTCATTGTGGTAGGCAACACAACAGTCTCCCTGGAGATGTCTATGCTCTAATTCCTGGAAACTGTGAATATATTATGTTATATGGGAAGGGGGAATTAAGGCTGTGGATGGAATTAAAGTTGCTAATAAGCCGACCATGAGATGGCAAGATTGCCCTGGGTTATTCGGGTGGGCCCAATGTCATTCTCTGGGTCCTTATAAGTGAGAGAGGGAGGCAGGAGAATAGAGTCAGGGTGGGGGCATCTGATGATAGAAACAGAGGTCAGAGTGTTATGATTGCTGGCTTTGAAGATGGAAGGGGGTCATGGGCCAAGGAATAGCACGTGGAAAAGCAAGGAAACACATTCTCTCCTAAGGCCTCCTAGGAACCTGGCCCTGCTGACACCTTAATCTTAGCCTCGTGAAACCCACTTCAGACTTCTGACCTCAAAAACTGTAAGCTCCTACATTTGAGTTCTTTTAGGTCACTAGTTTGTGGTAATTACAGCTGCAGTAGGAACCTAATACACTCACCAATTCCCTTAGGAAAACGTTCAATATGTTTGGCATCGCACACAAGGCCTTGTGGGATCTGGCGTCTGCCTCTGTAACTTTGAGCAAGTTTCTTAACTTTCGTGAGTCTCAATTTCATCATCTGTAAAATGGGGAGGAGAAACCTCTATAGGTCTGCAGTGAGATTAAATGGGAGGATATATTTCAAGTACCTAGTAGAGAGACCAGCACACAGTCCATCATCATTTTATCATTGTCATTATTATTACCATGGAGCAATTGACTGGGAGTTAGGAGGCCCTGGTTCTGCTCTCCTCACTAGGGCTCTGTTTTCACATTTGTAATGAAGAAAACAACAACAACCTGGGGGTTTGGCAGCCTCATCTCTCCCCTCTTCCCCACTCTTTCCTGGCCACTGATCCTCATTCGCTTCCACAAACATGCTTCTCTCTCTCTGATTTCCAATTTTGCACGTCATTCCTTTCACCTGGAATGCTCTTCCCATCCCCTTTACCAGACTAGCTCCCATTTCCTCCTGCCAGTCCTTGCTGACCCCAATTAAACATGGTTAAACCCCACTGTTATGAATTCCCAAGGCATCCTAAACTTCTTCCTCTATCGTAGTACTGATATTCTTTTTTTTAAAAGATTTTGTTTATTTATTTTTAGAGAGAGAGAGTGCAAGTGAGAGAGACAGCACGAGCAGAGGGGAGGGCAGGGGAAGAGGGAGAGGGAGAAGCAGACTCCCCGCTGAGCAGGGAGCCTGATGCAGGACTTGATCCCAAGACCCTAGGATCATGATCTGAGCCGAAGGCAGATGCTTAATCGACTGAGTCACCCAGATGCCTATATATATACATATATATATATATTCTTAATATTTTTTCCAATAGCCTGAAATATTTGTTTGCCATATTTATTCTTTAATATGCTTGAATTAGGCATCTATTTTTCACTCCTATGGAAACCCAGTTTTTCAATGCCATTTACTGGTTTATGATGCCACTGATTTATGATGCCACTTCTATTGTACATCAAGTTAAAACACACACACACACACACACACACCTGTACCTGTTTCTTGGATCCCCATATTATTCCATTGATATTTGCCTCTCGGGTTGAGAAAGTCTCTCAAAAGTCCTGGTTAGATTTGATAAAATACACATCTTTTTGATAGTGAGTCTTCCTGTCCATGAACATGGTATATCCCTCCATTTATTCAGGTCTTCTTTAATGTCCTTCAATGTTTTGTCATTTTACCTATGAGAATATAAACTCTGCAAGGGCAGATACTTGTTGGTTTTGTTCATTGCTGTATCAAAGAGTCAAGAATGAGGCATGCCATAGACTAGAGGCTTAATAAGAATTTGTCATTTAGTAAAACGTTTTGCATATATTCGACATATTCTTACATAACTTATATTCTGTTACTAAGAAACAGACAACACGTTTCTTTAACAGTTTCTAATCAGCTATGGTTGGCATATAGATCCCAGGGCTGTGGAGAAGGGAGGCAGAGAAAGGCAGGGAGCCAATTCAGGGTGCAATGATGAATAAATTGCTACTTCAGGTTACATTCAGTGGAGAGATCGGATCGGATTTGTGTTCTTCACAAATTTGTGCTCTTCAACTGCAGTACCAAGAATGAACTCCAACAGATAGGGCAAGAGTGGTTACTGGCAGACTGGTCAGAAGGTTACTACATGTGTTGAGGTGAATCCTGGCATGTAGTTGGTGCCCAAGAATTAGAGAGAGTGGCCGAGAAAAAACAAGTGACTGATTGGCCTCATGACCAACTAAGCAAATGACAAGGCGACTTAGTGAGGTACCAAGTAAGGAAAAGCTGACAACTTTACAGACTGAACGCTCGTAGGTCTAGCGAAAGGCAGCTGGAGGAGGCGCTGGGCAGTCAGTGCCCGCCGAGGGCAGCCAGTCTCTGGCCAGGTGCGCCCCAGGGTCGCGGAAGAGAGTGGCTGGGAGGGAAAGAGAGAGAGAAAGGTCGAGCGAGTAAGGAGGTCTGGGCCTCTCTGGCGCGCAAGACCTTTCAGGGGCTGGGATCGGACACTAGCCTGCGAACCACGCGGCGAGGAGGACCCTTGGCTCATCCAATCAGAGCGGCGGGTCCGGGCGCCCTCCGTCGCCTTGGCAACGGGACGCACAGGCTTGAGCGCAGCGAGGTGGCGGTTTGGGTCTGGCCCTCGGGAATCGTACCATGTCGCGGCCGAAGGTAGGAGTGCCAGGGGATCCAGATGCTTTCATCGTCCTTAGAGAAGGAAGGGAGGCCACGGAGGCATTCCTACTTGGGGGGGTCCCCGCGGAGTGATTCCGGATAGAGTGGGAGAAAAATGACGAATACGGAGAAAGGACTTCAAACTCCGGTTGACCGCGCGCCGCCGGAGGTGCTGCGCGAGTCCACCACTAGGCTTGCTGGCGGGAAAGTTAGGAGAATCTGGGTTCTAAACTGTACTCAACGATTTGTGTGACCCTGGGGGAACCTCAGAATTTTCGATTTCCTGACCTGGAAAAGCTCTTAGAGATCCGTTCATCCCGCCTCCCTCTTGCCTACCCATCCATCCATTCGTAACACATTCGACCTAAAACGCTAATCAGTGCCTTCTTTAAACTGAGCCCAGTGCTGACCAGTAAGGACACAGGTGAATCAGACAAGTCCTTGTCCTTTAGGAGTGCACGGGCCAACTCCCCCACTTTAAAATGGGAAAAATGCGACCCAAAGAGGGGAAATGAATTACTCTAGAATCCAACACTCCCCCCAACTAGCCTGCTTCTTATCCCGTGTTCTACTTCTCATGAATTGGCACCCCCATTTCTTTAAGTCCCTCTCACAACAAAAAATGAGTGATTACATTGGGCCCACTCAGATAATCCAGGATAATCTCTCCATTTTAAAGTCAGTTGATTATATCTGCAACCTTAATTTCCCCTTGTAATGTTATCTATTTACAGGTTCTGGGATATTAGGACATGGACATCTTTTGGGAAACATTATTTTTTTAAGATTTTATTTATTTATTTGATAGAGAGAGACAGCCAGCGAGAGAGGGAACACAAGCAGGGGGAGTGGGAGAGGAAGAAGCAGGCTCCCAGCGGAGGAGCCTGATGTGGGGCTCGATCCCAGAATGCCGGGATCACGCCCTGAGCCGAAGGCCGACGCTCAACGACTGAGCCACCCAGGCGCCCCTGGGGGAACATTATTATGCCTACCACAATATTCTATCATGAAATAATTGGAAAATCAAATTTTAAAAATATTATTTAAAATAACTTTACAAAATCAAATACCTATAAATAAATTTAATATAAAATGTCCAAGATTTCTGTACTGAAAACTAGAAAATATTATGGAAAGAAATTAAAGAAGACTTAAATTAATAGAGATAGACCATATTCATGGATTGGAAGACTCAATACTTGATGATGTCACTTCTCAAAATGATCTGTAGATTCAGTACAATCTCAATAAAATCCCAACACACTTTTTTTGGTAAAAATTAGCAAGCTGATTCTAAAATTATATTGAAGTGCAAATGACCCCAAATTGCAAAGACAATCTTGAAAAAAACAAAGTTAGAGGACTTCCAGTACCTGATTTCAAAATTTACTAGAAAGTTATTGTAATTAAGACAGGGTGGTAGCAACATAAGGGTAGACAAATAAAACAGTCTAGAGATGGACCTACATTTATACAGTCAACTGAATTTTAACAGAAGAATCAATGCAATTCAGTGGAGGAAGGAAAAGTTTTTCAATTTTTTAATTTTTTAAAGATTTTATTTATTTATTTATTTATTTATCTATCAGAAAGAGAAAGCACAAGTGGGGGAGCGGGAGGTAGAGGGAGAAGCAGGCTCCCTGCTGAGCAAGGAGCCCGATGCAGGACTCAATCCCAGGACCCTGAGATCATGACCTGAGCCAAAGGCAGACACGTAACTGAGCCACCCAGACGCCCCAGGAAACATTTTTCAACCAAAGACTGGATAAACATATGGAAAATAGAACTGAAAACATGAAAGAGTATAAACGATATATCAAAAAAGAGTAGGACACCACTAGTGCTGGGGGAGTTGGAGGGGCTTAAATGTACCTCTAGGTTAAGAGTTCATGTGCTTTTGTAGGGGCTAATTTCTGTCAGTTTCATAAAACAGTATCCTCTATCCTTTCCACTGGCTCTTTGAGGAATAGGATGGTGTGGTAGGCAGAATTCTAGAAGGCCCCTAGATCACCTTGTAGAATTCCCTCCCCTTGAGTGTGGGTGGAGCCTGTGAATTTGATGGGATAGTTACTACCATGATTGTATACTATGCATCATATAGGACTCTATTGTGGCTGATCTGGAGTGGGGAGGGTTGGGGGTCAGAGGGATGAGCTCCTGCTGGCCTGGGGGAAAGCAAAAATCCATGTTGTGAACTAGGGGGCCATGTTGAAAGGAACTGCAGGGGGCCTCTAGTTGCTGAGGGCAGTCCCTAGTCAACAGCTAGCAAGTCAACAGAGACCTCAGTCCTGCAACCCAGAGCAACTGAACTCTGCCAACAATCTGGATGATCTTGGAAAAGGACCCCAAGCCCATGTATGAGAACCATAATCCAGGCTGTCACTGTGGTTGTAGGATTGTAAGACCTGGCCAGAAGATCCAGCTAAGCCGTGCCCAGACTCCTGGCCCATGGAAAATGCAAGACATAAATGTGTACTATTTTAAGCCACCAAGGTTGTTGTAATTTGGTGTGCTTACTCATAGAAAACTAATGCCAATGACAAGTCTGTCCAAGTTGCAATGGTCATCCTGTACAAGACCAATTTTGATTTCTTTTTTCATACCTGCCATTGGGAATCAGTCTTACTAGGACTAAGGGCCAAACTGTTTTAGACATGGTAGAAGCAAAATAATGCCCAACCCCCACCCCCTGTTGAGGATTTGAAAGGTCCATTTTGGGTGGAAGAAATTAACTTCTCTCTGAGTCTTTGGCCCAGCCCCCTTCTGGATCATGGACCTAATCAAACATTCAAGTTTCCGTTCCTTCTCACAGAGCCTGCTGAGTTCAGCCCTCAAAACTGGGGTTCAGGGTTGGACCTTTGGAGCACTGAAAACTAGGCATTCACCCGACTGCTCATGCCTGTGGAACAGTCCTGTAAAGTGGGTTCTTGAATACTTGTAGATTTATTCCGAGGACCAAGTTGCTGGGCACGTGCTGACCAGTGTGAACTTGGCCAGGCTGATCTTTCATGTCTCAGGATCTGGTTAGTGTTGTGTCTTATGGATTGAGCATTTTCAGATCTGCAGTAAATCGAGCTGGGAAGGCAGGGTGGGTATGCAGAACCAGTTACATTGCTTTCCTTTTGTCCTTGCAGAATCAAAATTACAAGGGCCATGGATTGCCAAAGGGAAAAGAGCGGTGAGTGGTCCCACACCATCTAATAAACACAGAACTAACTAACTTCCTTCCTTCCTTCCTTCCTTCCTTCCTTCCTTCCTTCCCTCCGTTCTTCCTCCCCTTTTTCCGTCTCTCCATCCCCCTTCTTTACTTCAATAATGATACTGATAATAATAATAATAAACACCCACTGAGCAGTTACCATGTGCCAGGCTGTATTAGCTCCTTGAGTCCTTACTACAATCCTTTGAAGCAGATACCACTACCGGGTCCATTTTATAGGTGGGGACACTGACGCTCAGAGCGGCTAGGTAACTTGCTCAAGACTGTAGGATCAGTTCATGGCAGAGCCTGTTGGGTTCCAGGGCCCATGTTGTATCTACCCACGCCCTCCTGCCTCCTTCAACAACCATGTGATGACTTGATAACCCCAATGTCCACGCTGCCCCCATCTGTGCTTCCCTCTGCGGCAGTAACCTGGGTGTAGACTTTACCGAAGTTTTTTTGTGGGGAGTCAGAAGAGGTTACATCGCATGCACTATGGCACAGAGTTTAGATATGTCTATTCTATTTCATTAGATATTTCTTTGCTTTCTAATGTCACTTCTGGCAGCACCGCCACCGAGGTGGGCATGTGTGGTCTCTGACCCGTCCGTCATGCAGCACTCTTCAGGAGCTGACCCTAAACTTACACGCCTACTCCCGCCCCAATCAGACAAAGGGCACGTCAGTTAATGGGATCTGTTTTATTAGGGCAAACACCAATTAGGAATGTGTTAAGCTACAAGTAATAGGAAACCCAACTAACAGTAGCTTTAAAAAAATTGTAATAACTTTGCTCATGTAACAAATAGTCTGGAGGGCTGGTGCAGTGGTTCAACACTGTCAGAGCTTGTGTCTCTGTGATGGTCTTGACCTTTTCCCTATGGACACCAAGTGGCTGCTACAGCTCCAGCCTTCATGTCAAGATCAAGTTGGGAAGAAGTGGGGAAGGAAGACTCAAGCCACAGCTCTTTCTCTCTTTAGTTTAATCAAAAGAACCAATGCTTTCCAAGAACGCATCCTCTTTAGCAATCTTACGTTTTTACCTTACTGACCAGAATTGTGTGACATGGACCCTCCTGGCTGCGTGAGGCTAGGACTATAAATTACATGGGTGATGTTATACCATTATTATTCTGCATGCTGCTTTTATCACACAAAACTCTTATTTTCAGTATTTATTCCTTGTTGGTGTGTGAAACTCTGATACGCTTTAACTACTGTATGTGTGCCATTGTGTACCACCAGTTATTTCTCTACTTCCTGTTGAAAGGCCTTTAGGCTGTGTCTTAGTATTGATTTCCTCCAGAAGCCGAGCCTGAGACAAGGATGAGAGAGCAGTTTATTTGGAAGGTTGGAAGGTGATTCCAGTAAACATTGGTGGGGAAGAGGGGATGTGAGACAGCTAAGGGAAAGAAACCAATAAAAGGTGCATTACTGATGGGTTATTGCAGTGGGCAGGTGGGGCTCGGTCCCACCGGGGATTCCTAGGAGATAGTACAAACGTAGGGCAGACTCATCCCAACGGAGCGATGAGAGGCTGGAGGATTTATCCATCAACTCTAGTTGTCATTGGTTGTGTGCTGTTGGGGGAGGGGCACTTTGGATTCGATTTGAGCACTGGCCCAGCAGACTCTGAGGGCCAGAAAAAGCCCTCTGGCAAAGAGCTGCCCTGGGGTGGGGGGGTTGGCAGTGGAAAGCCCTCTGATTGACTAGCGCAGGAATGGAGAACGCCCAAGGGACAAGGGTGGCCCATCGACTGTGTGCTGCAGGTTATTTCTATAAAAAAATATAAGTAGTTACAAAATGAGCATCCCTGTACATGTAATGCCCAGTTGCATATGTAGGGTATCTATCTGGAGTATAGAGTTAGGAGGGAACTGCTGGGTCTAGAGTACGTGCTAATTCAGTTTTACTGAACAGTGCCATGTGGTTCTCCAGAGTGCCTTCTACCAGCCCAGGAAGAGCTTCCAATTTTAGCACATTGTTGCCAAACTTGGACTTTTAGATTTTTGCCAGTCTAATGTGTATGAATAGTACCTGACAGTTCTAATATGCCAAATTGTTCTCTAAAATTTCTCCAGTTTACAGTTCCATCAGCATTATAGGATAATTATCATTTCCCAATTCTTGGGAACACTTGGTATTTGTCTGATTTTAAACATTTCTCCCAATCTGAAGGATTCTGAAATTGTATCTCTTCATTGTTTTGGGTTAAATTTTAAAGGCTCCTTACTTTACTATTTTAGAGCAGTGGTTCTTAAAATTTGAGCTCAGTAGGGGACAGGAGGGAAATCTGAAGGGGGAGAAATCAGAGAGGGAGACAAACCATGAGAGACTATGGACCCCAGGAAACAAACTGAGGGTTTCAGAGGGAACGGGGGTTGTGGGGTGGGAACACAGGGTGATGGGCATTAAGGAGGGCACGTGATGCGATGAGCACTGGGTGTTACAAGCAACTAATGAATCATTGAACACTGTATCAAAAACTAATGATACAGTGGCTAACTGAACATAATAAAAAAATTGAGTTCAGGATCTCTTTACTACTTAAAAATTATTGTGGACTCTTATTAATTTTTGTGTGGATTTTATTTATCAACATCATATTAGAAATTTAAAATGATAAAATTGAAAAATATTTATTAATTTATTTAAAAAGCAACAATGTACTCTACCTGGTAGCATAAATAATGTATTTTTATGAACTGTAGCTGTGTTCTCCCTCCCCCAAATTTACTAAGATGCGTAGTAATTGTTTTTACATTTTTGTGAATTTCTTTAATGTCTGGAACAATAGAAAACATCTGGCTTCCCAAATCTTTTGGATTCAATCTGTTGTGATATGTTGTTTCCGTTGAAGAATAGGAGGAGAATCCAGACTCACAAAGATACGTAGTTGGAAAAGGGAGGCCTTTGTAAACCTCTGAAAGGCTTAGAGACCCTGAGGAATTCTGGGACCACCCATCAAGAACCGCTATTCTAGGGAACTACAATATGCATCCTTAACTCATCACTGTCTACCCTGAATCAATATTACACCCCTTCTGCACAAGAACCCTAGCATAGCACGCTCTGTTTACTCCCCTCTGGTCCTTCGTGCTGTTATTTTTGTCATGCATTTAAACACTAACGAAAGTTCTTCAGGCTGAAGGAAAATTATACCAGATGGAGACTCAGACCTACAAAAGGAATAATGTGTGGAGAGAGAGAGAGAGAGATTGTGTTTCCAGAGACCGTAAGCCCTTTCCTCTGACTAGCAGTTAGGTTGGGGGCTGATCATTCGATGCCTCCTAGAGCTGAGTGGAACAGGGGCTAGACTGAAGCTTTAAATACACTGAGTTCACTCCAAGCCCAGCCTCCTGTACTGCTGTTTTGAGCTTTTGTCCTGGGTGGGGGCTGGACGGCAGTTCCGTTTTTTCTGGTTGTTTATGGTTTTGGGGTTCATTTTTGGATTCAACTCTGGCAGGGCTGCCTGAATACACACACCCCATCAATGTGCAGGAGTATGGGTTTTCTCTCTGCTTTACTGTGTTCTCTCCTGCTTCTTTCTTTCTTTCTTTCTTTCTTTTCTTTCTTTCTTTCTTTCTTTCTTTCTTTCTTTCTTTCTTTCTTTCTAAGGTTTTTTTTTTTTAAGATTTTATTTATTTATTCAACAGAGATAGAGACAGCCAGCGAGAGAGGGAACACAAGCAGGGGGAGTGGGAGAGGAAGAAGCAGGTTCACAACAGAGAAACCTGATGTGGGGCTCGATCCCATAACGCCGGGATCACGCCCTGAGCCGAAGGCAGACGCTTAACCGCTGTGCCACCCAGGTGCCCCTAAGGTTTTTTTTTTTTTTTAAGATTTTATTTATTTATTTGACACAGAGAGAGAGGGTACAAGCAGGGGGAGCAGCAGGCAGAGGGAGAGGGAGAAGCAGGTTCCCACCAAGCAGAGAGCCTGTGGGGCTCGATCCCAGGACCCTGGGATCATGACCTGAGCTGAAGGCAGCTGCTTAACCAACTGAGCCGCCCAGGCGCCCCAACTACTGCTTCTTTCTTAAGCATATTTGCTGCAGTGTTGTTTTGGTTTGGTTTGGTTTTGGAAGCGGGGTGATAGTCCGGATTTTGATTTGGTTGGCCACCCTACGTATTGTCTAAGCTCAGCTGCTTTCTCCTGGTGCCTGCAAAGTCTCTCCACCGCTGGCTCATTTCCTCCACGTGCCCGCCCTCGGCACCCCCAGACCTAGAAACTGCAGCATCGCTCTGCTCCCCCAGGAAGGGCTTGTTTCTCTCTGGAATCAGTTGGTCACGTTTCCTTTTATCCATTCCTCTCCACTAGACCCGTAGTCAAGTGTGATATTTATTTTGTACATTTTTCCCCTTTGTTGTGACTATAGGACTTTCACATGCTCTTACATTGTAACCTGTAGCAGAAAGCCTCTCCTTGGTATTTTAATTTCCTAGGTTGTTGGGAAGGTTGAGTATCTTTTCACATGCATACTGGTAAGTTTTCTCTTCTGTGACTTGCCTGTTCATATCCCTTAGGCAGTTTTCTATTGAGTTCTTTGTCTTTTTCTTAATGATTTGTAGGAGCTCTTTTTGTACTTGGTCCTAGTGTCTTATGGATTGTAAGCATTGTAAATATTTTATCTTAATCTATAGCCAATCCTTTAACTTTATTTGTGGTATATTTTGTTACAGAGTTCTGTTGTATATACAGAAAGGTGCATACATCATAAATTTACAGCACAATGAATTTTCATTAACTTAATATGCAGGAAACAGAACATCACCAACACCCCAGAATGCCACTCATGCTCTCTTCCAATCATTCCCCCACAAAAGTAGCCATTATCCAGACTTTTAAAGATGTGTTACATTTTTTTAAAATTAAATACTGACTTTGAGATAATTGTGGATTCGTATGCAGTTGTAAGAAATAATACAGTGAGATCCCACGTGCCCTGTATTTGGTTCCCCACAATGGTAACAGAGAGTGAAACTGTATAGTACAGTAAGGAAAATTCCCACCACCACAAGGATCCCTCGCGTGACCCTCGTATAGCCACACCCACTTCGTCCTCCCTCTGCCTTCTCCCACAGTCCAACCCCACCCTGTCCTTAACGCCCAACAACTGCTCATCTGTTCTCCATTTCTATAATTTTGTCATTTTTAAAAGTTATATAAATGGAATTCTACGGTATATAACAACATTTTGGGATTGGCCTTTTTCACTCGGCATAATGCCCTAGAGATGAATCTAGGTTGAATGTATAAATATTTCACTCCTTTTTATTGGTGACTATTATTCCATCATGTAGATGGACCACTGTTTGTTTAACCGTTCACCTATTGAAGGACATCTGGGTTTGTTACCAGTTTGGGACTATTTTTTTTAAAGGTTATTTAATTAATTAATTTATTTATTTGTCAGAGAGAGAGAGAGCACAAGCAGGGGGAGCAGCAGGCAGAAGGAGAGGGAGAAGCAGACTCCCCACTGAGCAAGGAGTCTATTGTGGGGCTCAATTCCAAGACCCTAGGATCGTGACCTGAGCTGAAGGCAGACACTTCACCGACTGAGCCGCCCAGGCGCCCCCAGTTTGGGGCTATTATTAATAAAGCTGCTACGAACATCCCTGTGCAGGGTTTTGTGTGATCCTGAGCAAGCGTCCCGTTGCTTTGTCTTGCAGGGAGCAGAGAGCATCGATCCGATTCAAGACCACTCTCATGAATACTCTCATGGATGTCCTTCGCCACAGGCCAGGATGGGTGGAAGTAAAGGAGTAAGACACCTCCCTACCCCACTCCCTGCCAACCTTGTCCCTCCTTCCCTTTGCCTCACAGGTCCTTGTCTCCCTCTGTTTTCTCCCAGTTCCCCTGGGTGGCTGCTGGGACTTGTCCCAATTGAGCTGTGATAGGGACCAACATTTATTTAGCACTCAAAATGTGTCAGGCGCCTTACAGATGCCCTCTGTCTTATTTAAGCCTTACAACCATCCAGCAAGATATGATTACGTTCAGAGGTATTAAGCCAATTGTTGAAAGTCACACAGCATGTAAGTGTCTGAGCGTGGGTTCACACCCGGTTCAGCTGGATTGTTCCACAGCCAGGGTCCTATAGCTCTCTGGAGAATCAAGGAATGCAGCCATCACTCCACTAGCTGGCTGGAATTTTCCAGTGATGGCAGCTCCAGGTCAAGGGCTGCTCTTCCCTGGCCACTTACTTCCCTGGCCTGTTCTGTGACCTTGAACAAGTTACTTGACCCCAAGCCTACATTTCTTCTTCTATGCTGAGCCCTAGGGATACCGAGATGAACAAGCATCCAATGCCTGGCCCATAGTAGGTGCTAATATAAGTTAGGGTTAAGGTTTGGGTGCATGTAACAGAGACCCAAAGTAAAAGAGGCTTTGACAGACTAGAACTTGATCTCTCCCATTGAAATCCAGCTGTAGGAAGTTCGGAGGCGGTATAGAAATGTGGATCCACCCGCTTCCATCTTTCCATTCTGCTATACCTTGAGCGAGGCCCTTGTCCTCGCTGTCTAAAGTGGACAGTCTAAGCTCCAGCCTTACATCCAGAGTCCAAGCCACAGTCGGTAGGAAGGAGGCAAGAAAATGCCTGCCCTGCTCTTGAAGAACACAGCCTAGAAGTCGCTCACATTGGCCAGAACTTAGCTTAGCTGCAAGAGAATCTGGAAAATGTCATCTTTATTTTGGAGAACGTGATGACATTTTCCCAGATAAATGTTGGGAATCCTGTTACTGTAGAGAAAGGGAGAGAATAGGTATGAGGGGTGAGGGCAGCCAGCTACCCTGACATGGCACCCAGTGAATATTGTTGCTTAACAGTAGCTAAGCCTGTTAGACGCTCTTTAGCACTCTACATGCATGACCTCTGAATCATTGAGCAGACCTTCTGGGAGGTGCTGTCATCATACCCATTTACTAGAAGTGGGAAAACTGGACACAGAAGAGCAAAACCCGCCATGTTTGAGGTCACTCGGCTTGTCAGGGCTTGGGCTAGGACTGCACCGGTCAGTCTGTGTGTGGAGTCCCAGGCTCGTCTCCACCCTGTTCCAACAGCCTCTCCGTGAATGAGGAAACTAATGAGTAACTGGGGGAATCCATGATTCCCATTGCCTGGGACTGGAGTCTAGACTCGTCCACACGGAACTTCAGTTACAGCTGTAATTTTTTACTGAAGATGTTGGAAGCAATCATGGCGGCGTTGTTGTCTTTCCCGCCCCCTATTCTTCAAGTGCTTTGTCTCTGCCCCACAGCTGTGGCATCAGATTCCGTAGATGAGCCTGCTGTCCTGTCCCTCTCTTTAGTGTGGTGGTGAAGAAGCAGGTGGAATTCGGAGTCGGGCAGGCCTGGGTAGGAATCCCAGTGCTGCAGGGCCTTGGCGATCAGGGCCAGCCTCATCTGAGGGCTCCAGACTGTTGTCACCTTTGGAGGCTGCTCTGAGGAGTCAGTGAGAGGAGGGCTTTTTGGACCGGGAAGGGCTTGCAAATGTTACCTAACTGCACTGCTCAGTAATGTGGGCTGGGGGTGGGAACAGCGATGCTTCCAGCGCCCAGGCAGGTCACATGATCAGGTGAGGCTGGCTGGTTGTCTCCGTGCTGGAGGGAGTGATGGGGACTGTCATCTGGAGAGGGCGCGCCCGTCTAACTCCGAGGCCCAGAACTCCCAGCACGGCTCAGGCCGCGACCTTTGTTCCCCCCACCCACAGTGAAGGGGAGTGGGATTTCTACTGGTGTGACGTCAGCTGGCTCCGGGAGAACTTTGATCACACCTACATGGACGAGCACGTGCGGATCAGTCACTTCCGGAACCACTACGAGGTGAGCTGGGGAGGCTGCGGACTGAGTCGGCCAATTCATGTCACAGGATGTGGCAATGAGCAGCGGCAGGAGTGCAAGGACCAGTGTGGAAAAGTGGAAGGGAAGGAGGGTGGGGGTGGGGAGCACGTGCCCAAGATCCGTGAGGCGCTAAAGAGTGTGAGAGAATAAGGGTCTGGTACCTGCACAGACTGCCTTGGGGTGGGGACTGAGGTCACAGTCTGGTTGGCATTTCAGCACTGGAGATGGGTGGGGCAAGGGCTAAGGAGCAGGATGTTTGAGCCGTATGATGACTGCAGGGGAGAGGCAAGTTGAGCAACTGGGAGTCTAGAGATGGGAGGGAGGTCTGGGAGGAACCAGAACACAAAGATGGGACCGGAGGAGCCAACGATGCTGAGATCTGAAAGGTTAGCACAGCTTAGCAGTTAGAAACATGAACTTGGGAGTCAGACAGGCGCAGGTCAAATCCTGGCTGTGCCTCCGTTGGCTGGGTGACTCTGGGCAACTGACTTAACCTTTCTGAGCCTTGGTTTTCCGGCCTGTGAAGTGGGGATTGCTATAGAACGGCAGGCTCTCAGAGTTACTCTTACTGTGATTGTTATTGGGTGGGTGAGAGGCTGCGGGGGGCCAGCTGCGGTGGTGGGGCTGGGAGCTGGGGCGGGACAGTGGGCACAAGCACTCATGGCCTGCTCGCCCACCTTGCTGCCCAGCTGACCCGCAAGAACTACATGGTGAAGAATCTGAAGCGGTTCCGGAAACAGCTGGAGCGCGAGGCTGGGAAGCTGGAGGCAGCCAAGTGCGACTTCTTCCCCAAAACCTTTGAGATGCCATGCGAGTACCACCTGTTCGTGGAGGAGTTCCGCAAAAACCCGGGAATCACCTGGATCATGAAGCCTGTGCGTGCCCAGGGCCGGGAGCAGGGGGAGGGGCAGGGGGGAGGGGGGCTTCCCAGGCACCAGACAGAGCAGGGGTCCCTCCTGGCACATCCCGAGACAGAACTCTGCCTGGCAATTCAGCCTTAGGTTCGGCCTCCCCCCGAGGGCTGACTTCATCTCCTCTTTGCAGTGTGTGGACCCAGCAGCTATGACAGCTAGTACACAGTAGGTGCTCAATGAGTGCTTACTAGATGAACAAGTGATCCTCAGGACACCAGGACAGGGAATCCAGAGGCTTGCTGGAGCTCAGATCCCCGCCTCTCTTCCTGACGGGAGAGGGATGGTGGTGGCCAGGCCATGCCAAGCACGTTACCTGCACTGCCCGGTTCTCAGGCTGGCCCTTGGGAGGAGCTATTACCTCATTTTAAAGATGAGGAGACTGAGACCCATGTATTCAAACATTCCATAAATACTCACTGAGCACTTGCCATGCGCCAGCCATAGACCTAGGTGCTGGGGACGCAGCCCTCAGCGAGTCGAAGTGGGTCTCTGCCTTCCTGGGGCTAGATAATACAGAGGACGAATGTGTGTGTCAAGCTGTGCTAAGTGTCAGTAGAGAGGAAACAGTAGGAGGCGGCCCGCTGCCCAGAGGCTTTTCTGAAGGGAGACTGGGCTCCGAGGCCAGACCCTTTAGTACAAATACTGCCTGTGCCACTTACTAGCTGTGTGACCTCAGGCAGATTACTTAACTTCTCTGTGCCCCCGTTTCCCCATCTGCAAAGTGGGACTGCGGTACCTGTCGCGTAATGTGTGTGTGACTAAATGAATTACTGCAGGCAGAGCACACACAAGGCACCCTGTAAGTGACAGCTGCTGTTGTTGTTATTGTTATTAAAAGAATTAGTATTGGCTGTGGCCTGAAGGAGGCAGAGGGTCAGCCTGGACAAGGGCAGAGGTAGGGAAGGGCATTCCAGGAAGAGGGAACTGCATGCAGGAAAGCCTTGCATCCAGAGGTAGCCCTTCAGGGATCCAGAAACTGAATGGAGGGGACGGGTGGCAGAGTACCCACCAGCCCCTCGGTTCTTCCTCATACCAGGCCTGCTTTCTCACCACAAAGCCACCAGAGCCTTGAGTGGCATCAGCAATGCCCCCTACTATTCCCCGGGCTTGGGAATGTGCCAGGCCCCAGGAAGGGAGCTGTGGGGAGCAGAGTGGGGGCAGCCCTTCCTTGTGCAGCTGGGAACTAGGGCCGGTGTTGGCTGATGCACAGTCAATAGCACAGGTGCTCGGACGGGCAGACGAAAACCACAGATGCTCCCAGGATGCTCCCAGCCGGGTCCCAGAGCAGCATTTGCTGAGGCCTCTGGCTCCTGTTCCTGGTGAGGCCTGCTGGGAGGCTTGCATCGTCTTCTCTGCAGCCAGAGCAGAAGGGGTTAGGCGGAGGAGAACTGCAATCCACTGGGCGTTCTGGCTCCCAGCATTATCCTGCCAGACAAATGGTAATTTGTGCTAATTGGGAAGAGCAATCGCATATTAAGTTGATTCCTTTCCCAGCCCACGGCCTTTGTTAGAGGCAGACACAAGACGGCTGTAATTAAGGGGCGGCATCTTGGCTGCGTCCCTGCAGAGCTGTGACACCCTGTCTGGGGTGCGGAGAGTGGGTGCTCTGGGCTCTAACTCTGTCCCCGCTGCTTATGAGCCGGCTGACCCAGAACAAGTTCCTCACCCCTCGAAGTCCGTGTCCTCGCCATGGGTAAAGTGGAATTCGTGAGTGTGTCTACCTGACAGGGCTGGGAGAATCCGGTGAACTCATAGCATGTTACACGCGGGAGGTCTACAAGTTATACAAAGGGCTTGGCACTTAGGGGTCCAGTCATTGCCCAGCTTTACTGTGATTTCTGGGAGTCCAGGCAACACCTTCTCTCCCCTTGCCCCTGGAAAGCAGTAGGCCAGTGTTCCCCAAACCCACAATGTGCCCGCAGTCATCGGGCATCTGGTACAAGGCGGAGCTGATTCAGCAGGTCTGTGAAGGGCCGGAGAGCCTGCATCTCTAACCAGCTCCCAGGGGAGGCCCTTGCTGCTGGTCCCCGGACCACACTTTGTGGACTGAGACTGTGGAGGAGTCATTCTCAAACCTGAGAGTGCGTGCGAATTTTCTGGAATGCTTATTAAAGCCCCTCCTCCATCCCTCAGTGTCTGATTCCATAGGCCTGGTGTGGGGCCTAAGAATTTGCGTTTCTAACAAGGTCCCAGATGTAGCAGCCAGGGTTCTCCGGAGCAACAGAACTGTGTGATCCACGGGGCTAGAGTATTAGGTGGGGCAAAATCAGTCAACAAACCCTGTTGTTTGGATTCTTTTGGGGTAGGGAAAGTGTTAAAAAAAAATAGGACATTACTCCAAATTTAGAAAATAAAGGGAAAAAAAAATCTCAAATCCCTCCACTCTTCCCACAAGGCTTGTCTCTGTGAGCCGGGTTGTCCTCGAGCACCCACACGCCAGAGTTTTCACATAGTTGCTGTGGCGGGGCCAGGGAGGGCAGCCACTGGGCCGCCTTTTCCCTCCGGTGTCTCCTCTGCATGGCCCCCTAGGGCGTGCTGAGTCTTCATCTTCCTCTCAGCGGCAGCAGAGCAGGGGCGACGAGGGGGCGAGTTGGACTCAGAAGGGAATAAGCAGCATCGTCCCCTCCATGCCACCCTCAGGGACCCCTCTTCCCACGGAGCCTGAGCCCCAGTCCCTCTCAGAGCTTTGCCAGCACTCTCAGAGTATAAGAACAAGCCCCTGGCTTTGCCATTTAAAAGCCCAGGTGATGTAAAAATTGCATTGTTTCAAACTTCTTTTCCATCTGAACATTCTCCCCTCCCACCAGCTCAGGCCCTCTGGGTCGGCAGGAGGTAGGCAGGACCCAGACCACAGGACCACGCTTGCTTGTCTAGCCTCCCCACGTGGCTGGGAGACAGGGTCTGGCTGTCAGGGCTCAGGCCTGTCCATCAGTCCTGGGGCCTGTCCTTCGGTCCCTGCGTGTCTGCAGATCTGATTTAACACTTCACTCAGGGCCATGAACATCCCGGGCAACCACTAGGCTGCTCCCAGCTCTGGGGGCCTCTGTCCAAGTTGCAGGACAGGAAGAACAGAATTTAACCTTCTGTTTCGCAAGTTTTCTCCACCAGAGCTTCTCAGATCTTTTCAGTGCAATGTCCTAAGAGTCGGGGGTGCTTTGGGCAGCACATAGCAGAACCCCGACTAACGGGAGCTCAGACAAGAGGGCAGGGGCTCTGCACTGTTCTCACGTCATGGGTTTCTCTGGCATCTGGCAAAAATCCTGTTTCACACTGTCACAAAGGAGTGTTTTTAAGAGGCTAAAGTAATTTGATTATAAAAGGAAACAACTATATTGAAAAACAGTTATCAAACAAACGGATAGTCTGGGTCCTCTGAGAAACAGACGCCAAGGCACGATTGAACATTCTGGGAGTTTTGCCTGTAAGGAATAGGGGGAGGCAAAGGGGAGGGGGGAGCTGGGACAGTTGTCAGACCCCCAGTGAGGGAGAGGGCAGAGGAAGAGAAGCACCTAGAGGCCTCAAGGAGGCTTCCAGCCAGCGGAGGTCCCTGTCTCCCCGGAGTGGGCCAGGCTTTGTGTCCCAGCCGTCCTTGGTCAGTGGCAGGAGCAGCCCCTGCAGGGGAGCCAGGCAGGCACAGGGCCAACGGCAGTGAGCACGGTCCTGCTGTTAGAGACCAGCTAGAACGTCTCACGACGGGCACACAAACTATGAAATGTTTTTTTAAATTTGATTAATTTATTTGACAGAGAAGGAGAGAGAGAGGAAGAGAGCCCAAGCAGGGGGAGCGGCAGGCAGAGGGCGAGAGAGAAGCAGGCTCCCTTGCTTAGCCCGACGCAGGGCTCAATCCCAGGACCCCAGGATCATGACCTGAGCTGAAGGCAGACGCTTAACCGACTGAGCCACCCAGGCGCCCCTTCTTTATGCCATAGCAGTTTCATTAAAAACTAAAGACAGTCTAATAGCAGACCCATACTTACCATAATTTCAAAGTCATAATGAGCATAAACATTAGTTTGAGATACCGGCAACAACCTTCATGTGATATAAAAATAACTGAGATGTTTTGAAAGTAAAGTCGCAGGCGTGGCTAATATTACTATGGTTTGTTGTCTGCATTCATAATGGAAGGCAATGGGAAAATCTTAGTGTAAGATGAAAAATGCTCTTCTCATTCAAGTTTACAGGCGCCAGGACATTTCCTTTAATGATGAAAGGTCAGCTCCAGGGGTGATCGAACAACCTTGGTGGGCAGCTCACCAGCATCATCAATTCCCACCCCAGTGGATTCGCTGCTCCTCTCAGTCTCAAAGCGGCTGCCACACCCTTAGCTTCGCTTCCTCGTGCCTCTCCCTGCCGCAGGAATAAAGGAACACCTTGATCTTGTGTCCCTTTTGAAGAAGACACGAACTTCCCAGAGGTCACTGCAGCAGACTTCCCCTGGCACGTGCTGGCCCGTGCCTGCACCGGTCACGTGGCAGCAGGGGCGTGGGACCACCTGGAAGGCTCAGACTCCCAGAGGCCAGGACCACCGGGAAGAGGTGATCCAGATGGGGTTCTGTTGGGGGCGCCTGGCTGGCTCAGTGGGTGGAGCCTGTGATTCTTGATCTCGGGTCGTGAGTTCAAGCCCCACCTTGGGGGGTAGAGCTTACATTCAACGAACAAAAAAACCAAATGGGGTTCTGTTGGCAGAGAAAAAAAGGGAATTGTTTTCCCCTACTCAGGGTTGCTGAGTAGACCACCAACCACATCTGTAACACCCAGCAAATGCCATACAATGAATGCCACGTGATGAATGGCCGGCAGGGGCAGGGCAGGCAGTGGCAGCGGGTCAAGGGCCATGAGTGGCCCCAGGGGGTGCAAAATCAAAGTAGGGTTCATTCTAATAATCCATTCCTATTATTTTCCAGTTAATTTATCTTTTTAAAAAATAATATTTTATTCCCAAGTCATCAAGACCAATACTGCCAGGGCAGGAGCGGGTCTGTTGTGTGAGTCTGTGTACTGCCTGGCATGTGGCCGGAGGTGCTCAGCCTCGGGCTGGTGAAGCACGGATTTAACTCCCTGGGTTTGTCACCTACTGGTTGGGTAACCTTGAACAGAGTGCTTGGCCTTATTCCTTGGTTCCCTTGGCTGCAAAATGGGGATAGTGCTAATGCCTACGCAGAGGATTTTGGGGGAAAGCTTTAACGAGGTGAGGTGCGGAAATCTTGGTGCCTGGCACGTAGGAAACACCTGCCGTTGTTATAAACCATTCCCCTGACGGTAGTGTCCGGGTTCTGTTGCCACACCCTAAGACTCAGGGGCTGGAGACAAAATCACGTCTTATTCAGCCCCCGAGCCTCCAGTTGGGGCAGCGCCTGCCAGGGAAGGCTCCCGGCTGCTGCAGCGTCTGCTGGGACTGCTCCCGCGAGGGCTGGGGGATTCGCTTCCAAGCTGGCTCGCGCACTCGGCTGGCAGGCTGGCAAGTCGGTGCTGGCTGTTGGCCGGGAGCTCCGCCAGGGTGGAGGGCTGGAAGACTCAGTTGCCCTCCGTGGGGGCCTCTCTGTATGACCTGCAGGGCGGCTAGCTTCCAAGGGCAACCAGGCCCAAAGACAAAGCTGCGTGGAGCTGGATTGCCTTGGATGACCCAGCACTGGAAGCCATGGAACGTCACTTCTGCCGTATGCGATCAGTAGAGACAGCCCTAAATGCTCGCCCGGATTCAAGGGGAGGGCACATCGACTTCACCTCTCGACGGAGGGTGGGGGTAGCAAGGTTCTGGAAAAACATATGGGACTGGAAATATTTCTGTGACTGTTTTTGCAAGCTACAATCTGTTGGAGCTAGATAGTAGGTGATTTCCCGTCTTAACAACCCTGATGCATCACCACGCAGGAAGTTTATTTTCCACTCTTGGGGATTCTTCCCTTAGGAAGGCATCTCCTGGAATGGGCATGTTTGCTAACATGCTAACAATGGTTCAAACAATAAAGACATTTTATTGCCTCAGCTAACAAGAAAGCCGGAGGTAGGAAGTTCCAGGTTTGGGGATGGGCTCAAGGATGCCGTTAAAAGCCCAGGTTCCTTATCTTTCTTACCTGTCTTAGCACTCTGTGTTCTCTGTGTGTTGGCTTTCTGCCATCAGACGTGTCACCGTGTCACACCATGTGTGACAGCTATAGGCCTCACCTCCTCAGACTGCAGCATTCAAAGAAAGAAGGAAAGGAGCCAGACATCTCTCTGTCTCCCTCCCTCCTTCTCCCTCCCTCCCTCTATCTTCCTCCTCCTCCTTGACTCTGATATTTTTTTTTTGGGAGAGAGACAGCCAGCAAAAGAGGGAACACAAGCAGGGGGAGTGGGAGAGGAAGAAGCAGTCTCCCAGTGTAGGAGCCCGATGCGGGGCTCGATCCCAGAACGCTGGGATGGCGCCCTGAGCCAAAGGCAGACGCCCAACGACTGAGCCACCCAGGCACCCCGACCCTGATATTTTTAAGAAGGAAGAAAGTCATTCTTAGAAGCCCCGAAGCCCCAAGAGGATGTCTCTGTAGGTCTCATTGGCCAGAATTAGTCACAAGTTTCCCGAGAGCTGCGAGGGAGGCTGACAAGACAGGTGTGTGGTCTTTCCAGCCTCCGTGTGACAGGTGGGCTCTGCGGGCCAGAGAGAAGGAAGGGAATGACTGTAGGGAAGGCAGCCAACAAAGGTGGGGGTGCAGGCTTCTAGATCAAAAGGCAGGAGCCTTATAAAACTTCTCAATTGAAGTTTAGTAAACAATATGCTTGAGTTATGGGGGGGCAGCTTGGTAAATTTTCACGAGGTGAGCACACCTGAGTAACAAGCACCAGGCCATAGACAGAGGAGTGCCAGCCCCTCAGCAGCTCCCCCAGACCCTCTCCCACCCACTGCCCTTGGGCCCTAACAGCATGCAGCACGTGTCTGCCTGTGTACTTTGTATCAGGGGAGACAGGAGGTAGACCTGCACTGGGCCTGGTTTCTCTCCGCCAACATTATGTTCGCGTGACCCATCCCGGCTGCCACGGGTGGTCGCACATGGCTCGCCAGCCTGCTGTAGACTGTTCCACCGCGTGAGTCTACCCCCTGGGAATTTCAAGGTTGGAGCCACTGTGAATCGTGCTGCCGTGGACGTCCCTGTGCGTGTCCATGGGTGCCCGGATGCACGCGCTTCTGCCGTGTAGGGGCCTAGGAGAGGACCTTCTGGGTCCCAGCAGGTGCTTGTGTTCAGCTTTAGGGAAGCTGCCTGTTTCCAACGACGTGCTCTCCCACCTGCAGTTGTGAGTGACAGTTTCTCCACAGCCTCACCGTCACCTGCTGTTGTTCGTTTTTCATTGTTTTAATCTTTTACCAAAGATTTTATTTATTCATTTTAGACAGAGAGAGAGACAGAAAGAGAGGAAGCCAGGAGGGGCAGAGAGAGGGAGAAAGAATCTGAAGCGGACTTCACAATGAGCACGGAGCCCGATGCGGGGCTGGATCTCACCACCGCAAGATGGTGACCTGAGCTGAAACCCAGAGTCTGACGCTCAACCCCCGAGCCACCCAGACGCCCGTATTGTTTTTAATTTTAACCACTCTCAAGGAGCGCTGAGTGGTATCCTCTTGGGGTTTTCATTTGCATTTCCTTGAGACTAATGAAGTTGAGTGACTTTCCATTGTTTCCATGGGATGACCTTCTTCTGTGAAGTGGGTTTAAGTCTTGCATGGCTGTGAACTGTGAGAACCGCTGATGTGCACTGATGAGTTGCTTTCCAGAATAACGGTGCACAGGTGGCTGCCCCTGAGACCTCCCAGTGCTCCACGGCCATGTGGGCACCCCATCTTCTGGGTGTACATAGCCTCGAATCAGGCACACAGCGCTGCGGGCAGGGTGGGGCTGGGTTTGGGCTCCCACTGCCCCCATGACTGGGAGCCCTTCACGCAGTGGGCAACCTGGCCAGCCGTGCCCGACCGCTCTGCCTGCCCCTGTGTTGTACAAAGAGCCTCACACTGGCCAACTGGGCCGTGTTCAGAGGAGAACAGAGGGAAACGAGAGTTTGCATTCCCCGGGTGCCTTACTGCTAGAGAAAAGACGACTCAGGGGGACCTGCTCAGTGGCTACAGATGATCAAAGCGCTGTTCTGGGGCCCAGGGATTAGATTTGTTTTAGGAGGCCCTACAGGCCAGAGCCAGGTTGGCAAATTTGAGCTCAACACAGGTTAGCTCTATGAAGTCTAGGTCACTGTGATAGCATCGTGCCCAGCACACGGTAGTCACCTAATCTATACCTTTGGGATGACTGATTTATAGTGTTATCCTGCAACAGATGGGCTGCGTCAGGAGGTGGGGGAGGGTAGCGAGCTCCCCGGCACTGTGGACAGGCCAGGCCAAGCAGGTGACCATCATAGAGGGATTTCACAGGAGGGAGCAATGCCTTTGGTGCTGACTGCTCTGCATGATATTAAAGATGTTTCCAGCCCCTAGACTCTGAAGCCATGAATTATCCATGCTGGGATTCAGTAACGGCAGACTGATCAGTATTAGCTGAAGCAAAACCTAATTAGGAAGGCAAATTGATTCCCAAAAAAAAGAATTGGATGATGTGTTCCCAAGACTGTTAGAAATGGTTTTTTAATTGTCTGCTCTTTTGTATTATTCATGCCATTGTATGCCTTTGTGAGCGAAGTCGGCCTCTCTCTCTTCCCTGCTTCCTCTCCCTTCCGCCAGGCTTAGTGCCTTCTCTGGGGCTGGGCCCCATGGCGCTGGGCGCGGCCATTCCTCTGAGAGCTGGAAGCCCATGGGGAAGATAGAGACAGAGAAATGGTGGGTTGGTGCCCCAGGCACAGGGGCCAACAAGGAGCCACACAGAGCTGAGAGCTGACCTGTCCGCACTCACCTCCACCCCAGGTAGCCGGCTCGCAGGGGAAGGGCATCTTCCTCTTCCGGAGGCTGAAGGACATCATGGACTGGAGCAAGGTAAGCTTGCCTCTCCCCCTGGCTTCCGAAACCTCCTTCTGCCCTTGCTGCAATGAGGGGCCCTGCCCTCCCCGCTTCAAAGCTTGGAGGGCTGGCAGAGAAGCTCTGGGGCCCCCAGGAAGGGGGTCTCTGAAGCCAGATTGCCTGGGTTTATTTTTTTATTTTTTAATTTATTTGACAGAGGGAGAGGGAGCACAAGCAGGGGAAGAGGGAGAGGGAGAGGGAGAGGGAGAAGCTAGGCTCTCCACTGAGAAGGGAGCCCAGTGTGGAACTTGATCCCAGGACCCTGGGAACATGACCTGAGCTGAAGGCAGGTGCTTAACCGACTGAGCCACCCAGATGCCCTGCAGATGGCCTGGATTTAAATCTTGATTTTGCCCCTTAAGGGCTGTGTGACCTTGGGCAAGATACTTCACCTGCCTGTGCCCAAGGACATGGGGGATAGTAGTGACAGCACCTGGTGAGGATGCGATGAGTTAATATGCCTTAATCTGAGAACACGGCCTCTCTACCTGGGCCTCCTGGTCACCTGTTGGAGAGAGTCCAGCCAACTCTTCCTGTAGATCCTAGGCTGGGCCTAAGGTCGCTCCCTCCCTCCCCACCACCCCATCCCTACCCCCGACACGGGTGTAGCAGAAATCCTGGTTCCAGTCCTGCCTCTGCCACTCAACTGCTGTGTGGTCTTGGGAAAATTGCTGAACCCCTCTGAACCTTAGAGATGCTAACAGTGCAGGGTGAGTGAGAAGAGCGGGATGACCAGCTCCTACACGACCAGCACCTCCTTCACGAGCTGGTACTCGATAGATGAATTTCCCCCTCCCCTGTGTCCTCATTCCTCCCATGGAACGGCAGGGTACTGCGGGAAAGAAGCTCGCCAGCTTAGAGGCCCCGCCAGCCCGGAGCGCGGTCAATCCTTCCGGCAGCCATGTGAGTACAGGTAGGGGGTGGTCTGGGGCCCAGGAAGGGAAGGCCCGGTTACCTTGGGGTGGGGTGACAGTAAGAGTAGAAAATTCCGCTCCGGGGGCCGGGAACCCTGAGTTCCAGGGGCTCCCTGTCACGGGGCTGTTGTGTGACCTCACCAAGTGTGTGACACTTGCCTTTGGGCCCCGGTTTCCTCACAGGTTATGTGAAGGGGGGCAGAGGGTGAGAAAGGGCACTGCGGACGTGAGGTTCCGTACGGGTTCGAGAGAGGGCATTGCAGCCTTCCTAGGCTGTGCTGGTGGGGAGCGGACTCGCAGGCAGAGAAGGGGCCGGAACGTCCTTGGGCATCTCAGAGGTGCTGTAGGCAGCGCTGACCAACGGAACCTTCTACAGAGGTGGGACGGTGCGCGCCTGTGCTCTCCCCGGTGTGGCGACTGCTAGCCGCGGGTTGATATAGAGCGCCTGAAAAGCTGCTGGTGCCACTCGAGGGCTGGATTTTAAATTTCTTTTCCTTTCTTTCTTTTACATACGTAAAATTTACCATTTTGGCCACTTTCAAGTGTATAATTTAGTGACATGAAGTATATCCACACTGTTGTCCAACCATCACCACTGGCGTCCACCTCCAGAACTCTCTCATCTACTTCCAGAACTCTGTCCCCAAGAAACACCAGCTCCCTATTTCCCCTTCCCACCCCAGCACCTGGCAGCCACCCTTCTATTTCCATCTCCGTGGATTTGATGACTCTAGGGACCTCATCAAAGTGGACAGTCGTTGTCCTTTGTGTCTGGCTTATTTCACTTAGCATAATGTCCGCAAGTTTCATCCATGTGGGAGTATCTAATTTCAGTTACTTTTAATCAGTTTACATGTAAATGGACAGCACAGGTCTGGAGGTTAAATGCCGAGGCTCTGGGCCCAGCCTGCGGGTCCACTTCCCAGCTGTACCACTGCACAGCTGTGTGACCTTGGGCAAGTCACTCCCCCTCTCTGTGCTTCCGTTTCTCATCTATAAACCGGGATGGCATGAGTACTTCCCTGAAAGCGGTTGATATACCCCGAGGAGAGTACCTAACAAAATGCCTCCTACACAAGGAATGCTCCATAAATGTTAATAATAGTTATTATTACGACCAGGATGCGAGAAGTTCTGATGACCAGAAGGATGAGATCCCTGTGGAGAACTACGTAGCTCAGCGCTATATCGAAAATCCCTACCTGATAGGAGGTGAGATGGCCGCCTCTGCCCAGAACAGTGTCTGTGCTGCTTGGCTGCTCTCACCTCCCCGAGCTACATCCTCCCCTCCCTCCCCCAGGAACCCCATCCTTTCTCGTGGTTTTAAACACCCCCCAGATGCCAGTGACCCTGGCTTTCTGTCTCCAGCTGAGACCTCACCCCGACACCTCGGATCCTGATGTCCCACAGCCTGTGGCCCGCCCTCTTGGGGACCTCCCAGCAACTCAAGCCCAACAGCGAGCCTAAAATCCGACCTCGCCCTCCTCCTGCCATGTGGCTCATTCCCCAGCCTCCCCACATCCCCGGCCCTTCCAGCCCCTGGTTGCTAAGCCAGAGGTCGGAGACCATTCTGGCCGTGTCCCTCTCTCCTCCCACCTCTGCCCCCCATCAGGCTCCCACGAAGCTCTTGAATCCATCTGACCACTTCCATCCCCCTCCCATCCTCACTGGTGCCCACTGCTGCTCTGGTCCCCTGTGCTCCGTTCCAACCCAGTAGCCAGGGGGACAAGACACCCTTCAGTGGCTTCCCATGGTTGGCAAAACACAATCCAAAAACTGCGTGTGAGCTGGCCCCTGCTGACCTTGCTGACCTCACTGACCTCACCGACCTCGTCTCCTTCCACTCCGCCCCCTCTGGGCCTCTGCACCGGCCGTTCCTCCTGCCCCAAGCCCTGATGTCTGCCCCTCTGGGTTAGGTGGGCACCTCTGTTCCTGTAGGTCACCACTTCTCCATGAAGCCTTCCTTGACCCCATGTCTTCGGCCTTTCTGCACCATTTCTTTTTTAAGATTTTATTTATTTATTTATTTATTTATTTATTTATTTATTTATTTGAGAGAGACAGAGATAGG
>NC_048230.1:71071355-71175531 GCF_002007445.2 Ailuropoda melanoleuca | reverse complement strand
TTTATTTATTTATTTATTTATTTATTTATTTATTTGAGAGAGACAGAGATAGGGAGAGACAGCACCAGCTGGGGGCGGGGAGGGGTAGAGGGAGGGGGGAAGCAGACTCCCCGCTGAGCAGGGAGCCTGAGGGTGGGGCTCGATCCCAGTACCTGGAGATCATGACCTGAGCCCAAGGCGGATGCTTAACAGACTGAGCCACCCAGGCGCCCCAGGCTTTCCTGGGTATTAACCCTCCCTGCCAGTCACCCTCTCCTTGTACCTCGTGTGCTTTTATTGGCATTCCCGTCTGTCTGTCCATCACTATAACCCACAAACCTAGCACGGTGCCTGGAACATGGTCAGTATTGGCTGCATGAATGCTTTCCTTGCCCGACAGGCCGCAAGTTTGACCTGCGCGTCTATGTGCTGGTGATGTCGGTGAGTAGCTTAGAGGGGACCCTCCTCCAGACGCAGGTAAGGAACAGCTGGACCAGGAGATGGGGCAGAAGCCATTCTGGGGGGCACCTGTGTGAGCTTGTCTGATTTTGCCTGCCTGGGAGAGCCCAGGAGGCATCTGAGGGCAAGGTGGGAGTGGGTAAACCGATCCCACTTTTGCCATCTTAGAGACCCCGCAGTCTGGATTTGCCCTCTACCTGTCCTTCATTCACTCACCATCCATGGTAACCGCAGCTAACTTACTGAGCACTGCTGAGTACCAAGCCCCGGTACTTGGCAGATCCTATTTCATGCAGCCCTCCTAATAACCAGGAAGGTAGGTTCTAGAACCATCCTCATTTTACAGACAAAGAAACAGATACAGAGGAGTTGAGGGACTTGTCCAAGGTCACACACTGGTGACTGACAGATTTGGGGTTCGAATCCAGACAGCCTAGCCCTGGAGCCTACTCAAATGAGGAGCTCCTATGCTCCCTCCCCCACCCACTCAGTCAGCAGCGTTCAGACCGTCATGGTACGCGGCTCTGCAGGGCACAGGACACGGGGGTGTGGGAGGCAGGTTCAGCCCCTGTGCTCTGGAGCTTATTGTCTGGTGGGGCTATGGACCCACCCTGAGCCCGGGTGTTGCCCGTGGTGGTGGAGCAGAGAAGAGGCCTGTTCATTCTTTCCCCTTCTGCATCTTCTTCCTGCCCCCAACACCAGGGAGGGAGGGGGTAGAATCAGAGGCTGACATTGGAGCACATTCTTGAGGGGTGATGTGGGAAGGAAGGAATTACGCTCGAGGCAGAGGAAACAGCAGGTGCAAAAGCTCGGAGGGGCAAAAGGGCCCCTATTCACCCCCACCCCTGCTTTTCCCTCCTTTCCCTCCTGGACGCAGTACATCCCGCTTCGGGCCTGGCTCTACCGGGATGGCTTTGCCCGATTCTCCAACACCCGCTTCACCCTGAGCAGCATTGACGACCAGTGTATCCTGGGATCCCTGCCTACCCATCCCCCACGCACCCTGCCTCTTCCCTCCCCCAGCTGGTCTGGGAGAACGTATTCATTCCACAGAGGATGTGGTCTGGGCACAGGAGACACGGCAGTGAACAAGATGGACCTGGTCCCTTCCTCCAGGCCCTGACAGTCTTGTAGGGGTGGGGGAGCCCCCAGGGATCCCAGGAGAGCCACCCCATTCTGCTCAGAGCAGCTCACCCCAAACTGCTCTGCCTGACGATCATTTTGGTGGTGTGCCTGCCATCCAGAGTCCCTGGATGGGAGAGTTCGAGCCCCTTCGGAGAACATTTGCATCCTCTCACGTGCTTTGGTCATTGGCTCACGTATTCACCCACACGCGATGTCCTTTCCGGCCAGTGCGCTGGCAGAGACCGGAAACTCGGTAACACATTGTGCCGGCAAGCCTGGGGTGATATACTTGTCTCTGATGGAGTGTAAATTGGTACAACTGCTTCGGAGGCAATCGGGCAAATGTCTATCAAAAGACAAAAACACATGCCCTCTGACCCGGCAATCAGTTCCCTTTGGGGAATTTCCCCTACGTGTGCACTCACAGTATAGGAAAAGAGAAGTTGAAAGGTCATGCTCTGCACAGCCTTGTTTGTGAGTGCAAAAAAAAAAAAAGAAAGAAAGAAAAGAAAAGAAAACCAATGGCTCATTTACACGATGGAATACCATGTGGCTGTTAAAAAGGAAGGGGGCCGCGCTTTACGTACAGATATGAAATAATCTCGGTGGTATATTGTCAATTGGAAAAAAGCAAAGTATGGAACTCTGAAAAGTATGCATCCATTCGCATTACAGATTCTCTCTCTCTCTCTATCTGTGCACAGACATCTCTGGAAGGAAATACAAGAAATTGGAAAGAGTAGTTGCCTTTGGGAGGGGACTTGGGCAGATGGGGACAGGCGCAGGGAAGGAGATATGTCCTCATACACATTTTGATGCCTTTTGACTTTTGAACCACGAGAGTATATTATCTGGTTAGAAGATCCACATCAAAAATAATGTTTCTAAGACTTTTAGATGTGAGCATCAGAAGAAAAGAGATTGACAATCCAGAAACAGGGAGATGAGCAATCAGCAGGATTAGATGACCTGCATGTGGGAGAGAAGGAATGGAAGGTGTTAGTTCTGCTACGCCGCTGGCGTGGGCAACCCAGCCAAGGCTTCCGGCCAATTCCCGCCTCTCGCCTAAATTTCGTCTCTCGATTGCGTGTCTGATCGATTGCCTGAGTGTTGCGTGCCTGTAGGAATAGGAGTGAGCCTTCCTGACTATTTCCTACAACTTCCCCCATCGTTCCAACTTCAACATTTCTAATATGTCCGTTTCATGTTGTCATTCTAACAAGCATCTATCATATGCAGGCTAACATCTATTTTAGGTTCATTTTTTGGCCACCACGTCTTTTGTTAAGATTAAATCACCCTTGTAAAGCACTTAGGACAGTGCCGAGCCCAGAGTGAGGGCTCAGCATGCCTTAGTCATCCCCTGCCCCTGTTGACAAGTGTTTGTGTATCTCTGGGGTCCTGGGGCCTTAATAAGCAAATCCCAGCCTCCTCCAGGATTACTTTCCAGTTAGCGAGCCTTTGCTGTTTGCACAGTGGGTGAATACACATTATTTTCCACAACTTCTTTTCATTGTTTTTAATTTTTAAATGTTGAATAAAACACATAGAAAAATGTAGAAAAGACTATCAGAGAAATCCAGGAATCCATCATCCAGATTTGACAGATGTTAAGATTTTGCCATATTTGCTTCTATGACACACCCAACTTTTAAAATAATAAAGCAACTTTGGGGGCACCTGGGTGGCTCAGTGGGTGGAGTGACCGACTCTTGATTTCAGCTCAGGTCATGATCTCAGGGTCCTGGGATCAAGCCCCACGTCAGGCTACGTCAGGCTACGCGAGCCTAGCGCAGAGTCTGCTAGGGACCCTCTCTCTCTCTCCCTCTGCCCCTCCCCCCTGCTCTCCCTCTTTCTCAAATAAATACTTCTTTTTTTTTATTAAAGCTTCCTTTTTTTTTTTAAATATTTTATTTATTTATTTATTTGACAGAGATAGAGACAGCCAGCAAGAGAGGGAACACAAGCAGGGAAGTGGGAGAGGAAGAAGCAGGCTCATAGCAGAGGAGCCTGATGTGGGGCTCGATCCCATAACGCCGGGATCACTCCCTGAGCCGAAGGCAGACGCTTAACCGCTGTGTCACCCAGGCGCCCCAAATAAGTACTTCTTTTAAAAAAATAAAAGAAAAGAAAGTAATAAAGCAACTTTGGATCACAAAATAAGACGACATATTTTAACCTGACCTTAAATATATGTATTTTGATTTTTTAATATGGCTCACACAGTTATTCAAATAGTATATGCATATATATATATATATATATACACACATACATACACAGAATACAAAAATAACCACCTCAACACTGTAAAAATAAATAGAAATCAGTTAAAACTCCCTTGCGGGTGGTAAAAGAAATAATAAAGCATCTGCGTGAAATTGCACAGCTGTTGCAATGAGGTTAATTGAACTGTCACGGAGAGGCATCTAAGACAGACTATTAAGTGAATAACAACACGCAGGTATGGGGCTGGTAGGTTTATGATCCTGATTTGGCTTTTAAGGAAGGATGTTTCTGTTTAGAAGAAAGTGAGAAAGGATGTTCACTAATTTATTATTTCTGAAAAACACGGAGGATTAGAATCAGGTCAGGAACTTTAATTTCCCATTTTACATGTTTTCCTGTATTATGAATTGTTTTTACAACCATTATGTATTACTTTAATAATAAAAATGATAACACATTTAAAGAGTACAGCTTTCACAATACCAGTAGTATAGCTTTTTAAAGACAAATCAGAAAATTCAGAAAATGTATAAAAAGGCGGGAGGAGGGAGAATAGCCTTTTCTAGTCCCATTTTCTAGAGACAGCTACTTACCCTTCTGATGCATTTCCTCCCAGGTTCATTTGTATGGTTTTTTTTGTTGTTGTTTGTATTTTATAAAGGAGTGATCCCAACATATAAACATAACTGTTTTTCCACTAAACATGTCATTATTTTCCTTGCAGACATTTTTTATTAGTTATAAAATATTCCTCTGAGTGGATTTACTGATTTACTAATCCTCCATGCCACAGGCATTAGGGAAGTATTCAATTTCCTACAATTATGACATATAATGCCACAAAGAAACATATTTTTCATAAATCTTTTACTATATTAAATTTTTTTTCTTTCAGATGACATTGCAGAAGTGTAAATTCTGGGTCAAGGGCTTATGGCTAGATTATTTTCCAGAAGGTTCTTTTGTATTTTTACCCTTCCATTGACAGGGCCCATTTTATCCCTGCTCTCCAGTACTGAAGACAGCCATTTTAAAAAGACATTTCTAAAACAACTGGCACGTGTAGGTGAAGTGTATATGGGCATTCATTATACTTGTGATGATTCTGTGAGTTTTGAGTTTTTCCAAATAAAAAGGTCAAAAAATATGCAACTGACTTAATGGGGAACCAGGGTTTTGCCTTAGAATTTGCATTTCTTCTGACAATTGTATCTTTGCCCCATTTGCATCCCTTTAAAATTGGGTATCTTCTATTACTGGAAACTTCAGGCATTATCCCAGATGGTCTTTTGCCAGTTACGTCTCCTCTGATGTGTTCCTATCCCTCTGTCTACTTATCTATTAGAGTCATAAATTTTTATTGTTAACAATTTATGTGGGATTTTCATGTGACAAAAACATTAGCCTGTCATAGTTGCTACAAATCTTGTCTCTAGTCATGCTTGCTTTTCATTCTTGCCTTGATATCTGATTATTTTTATGTTTACACGGTTGGCTCATCCAAGGACTTCCTCTGTGATTTCTATTGTCATTTCTAAGCTAAACAAATTTTCCTGCTGAAAGATTTCATAACTAATCAGTTTCACTTCTCTACAGATTGGTTTTGATGGTTTGCTTACTCTCTGCCTGTTTCCCCACCTATGTACCCCACTTAATGGGTGGGGAAACAGGCTCAGAGGTTAAGTGACTTGCTCAGGGGCGCGCAGCCAGTAAAAATGCAGGCGGAATTTGAACCCAGGCCCGTCTCATTCCAAGGCCCATATCCATGCTGTCTGGGCTGTTGTAGCCTTCCTCATCAATGGCCAAGCACAAGTCTTGTTTGGTCTCCGGGGGCTACATGGGACAGGGCTGGTCCTTCGTGTTCACACTAGTCCTTGACCACCAACCTCTCCCAGACGTTCACCTCACCAATGTTGCTGTGCAGAAGACATCTCCTGACTACCACCCAAAGAAGGTGAGGAAGCTGGGCTTCTGCCCTCCGGGTCCAGCCTTTTGGGACTGGGTTGGGTGGGGAGGAGCCTGGGACAGGCCTATCTTGGGCTTAGAGTTCACCAGTGAGGTCAGGAGCACCCTTCCCACTTGCAGGGCCCAGAGCAAGAGTACAGATGGAGACCCACACGTCATGTGTCTAAATAGTTAAGTTACAACTCAAAAAAACACACCCTGTAACAAAATGTGTTCTATCCTCCTACCTTGACAAGTATATCCCCATCCATCCATCCATTCATCCATCCATCCTTCTATCTATCTCTCTATCATCCTTCCATCCGTCTGTCTAATAACCTGCAAGGCCAGGTTCAAAGTGAGAATTCTCAGACTTCCCAGAGTTAAGGGCCAGAACAGTGGGGCACAGGGAGAGCTAGCCCCCAGCTCACACCCACTCCCTTCTTTTCCCTCCCCCAGCTCCATCCCACACAGTGGGGGCCTCCTGCATGCACACATCTCCCGTTTTCCTGAAAACAGTAACCAGTTGGTCGGCTTTGGGCCTTGGGTACGCACATGGTCAGTGCAATCTGTCCCCAGGAGGGCAGGCCCAGGGGGAGAAGCCTGTGCAGGGTGTTTGGGCAGCGACTAATGGGGTCTTGGGTACCCTGGCTGTGCTCTAGAAAGAGAGGCACAGGCTCTGGCTAGGCACCCCCGCCCCCCAAGCATGCAGTAGCTTTGCCCCACAAGAGGGACAATGTCAGAGTTCTAATCACCGGCCTCAGACCTGGGCCCCTCTTGTCCAAGCCCAAGGGCCATGCAGTGGTTATTGGGGGTCCCAGCAGGCCAGGTCCCGGTTAGCTGAGGCTCCCTCTTCCACCGCACGCTGGGCGCTCGGGGCCCCAGGGCTGCAAGTGGATGCTGCAGCGCTTCCGTCAGTACCTCGCGTCCAAGCACGGGCCCGAGGCGGTGGAGACGCTGTTCGGCGACATGGACAACATCTTCGTCCGGAGCCTGCAGAGCGTGCAGAAGGCGATCATCAGCGACAAGCACTGCTTTGAGCTGTACGGCTATGACATCCTCATCGACCAGAACCTCAAGCCGTAAGTGGGCAGGCTGGCGGCCCGGGGAGTGGGGGGGTGTCGTACACACACTGTACCCGGACGGCCCGGGCTTGATCTCTGCCACTTCCTCATGTTGTGCCTCAGTTTGCCCATCTGTAAAATGGGCATTGTGCATATAGCGTTAGTATGAGGGATAAATGAGGTACTGTCTATAAAGCCCTGAACCCCATGCCTGGCCCTGAGAGACCTTTCCGGAACATCTGCTGAGTCAAGGATCCTTCCCTAGTACCAGGCAAGAGACTTCTCTGCAAGCCCTACCGCTTTCAGGATGCAAAGTGCCACATAAGGGAATATTGTTACCATGTCACTTCCTGCCAAGAATTTGGTGCACTCCCACAGTGCCCACGGAGGGGGTTGCAATTTGCAATGAGGAAAACATGCCTGAGGCGGCAGGCATCATAGTGATGGCCCCCATGTGATACAAAAGGACTCAGAAGCCCAGCAGGGTGGGTGCCTGAGGCCATGCAGTAAGTCAAGGGCAGAGCCAGACCCAGGGTCATCATTTCTGGGCCAGCACTGCGTCTCCTGGAGCCCATCGCCTCCCCGGGGTCACTGGACAGGTGTGGAGGGGCTTTCGGAGCCAGGAGTTGGAGCCCTAGAATGAGACCTACATCAGACACAGCTTCGAGAGAAACAGGGTCCTGGGGCCAGGGGGTCTCTTCTCTGCTCCCTGCTGCGGGCATTAAAGTGGACATGGGAGTGGAGGGGCTGTGTCTGTCAAGGACCTGCTGGGTGAGCCCTTCCCTTCCTGGGCCCCAGTTCTTGTCCGGCAACGACCGGGTTGTGCAAAACCAGAGTCTGCAAGCTGGAGGCCGCTGGGCTGCTTTTGGCCCATAGACACTTTGAGTTTGGACTTCAGATGGTTTTTTTATTTAAGTTCATTGACAATCTCTAGAAAATGGAGAGACATTTACAAAACAGTCTGGAGTTTTGCCTTTTCTGGAAAACTCAGAGGGTCAGCCGACCCCGGGCTCACACTCCCACAGGGCAGCGGTCTCCTGCAGGGGCCGGGGCAACAAGCGCTCTCCCATGGCTGGCTCTTCCCTGCTCGCCAGTATCCAGGGCGCTTGCCCTCGGCAGGCCAGCCTTCACTAGGAAAGGGGAATCGGTCTCGCACTCATGGCTCTATTGGAAGGAGGAAGAGCAACAGAAGGACGGCAAGATCATTCCTCACCTTCCAGCTGGTCATTCCTCCCCTTCCAGCTGGCCGCATTCAGGTACCACCTGGCCCCTGGGGGATTTCGAGTTTGTGACCATTGTTTTCAAAAAGTTTTAGCCACTGAGACCTTTCTTCTAGTGGAAAAATGGAAAGAGCGACCTTGGTTGAATTGAGGGTTGGGCCCAGGCACCACATGTAGCCTCTCCGAGAAATTCCTGGTCCCCAAGGACCAGGTAACCCTAAGGCCCTCCATTCCCCTCCTTCCCCAGGTGGCTCCTGGAGGTCAACGCGTCTCCGTCGCTGACAGCCAGCAGCCAGGAGGACTATGAGCTCAAGACCCGCCTCTTGGAAGACACCCTGCATGTCGTGGACATGGAGGCCAGGTGGGGGGCAGCCTCGCTCAGGCACCGCTGTACATGGCAGCTGGCGCTCCCCACAAGGAAGACAGAACCCACAGCACTGGGACTTGAGCGGCACGTAGGGGTGGCTGAGGCCTGCTTGCCGTGTTATAGATGGACAAACAGATGTCCGCACAGGGTTAGATCCTGGTCCAAGGGCTCAGCACTTTCGGGGCAGAGAAGGACCAACTGCAGCCTCCTGAGATTCAGCCCAGCAGGATTTCCTCCATACGTCCTGACCATGAGGCACTGGACTTCACCTGTCTGAGCCTCAGTTTCCTCATGTGTAAAATGGGAAACATCATGTTTACCTCTTAAGATTGTAATTTACCAAGATTATTTATTGTAAGGTGCCTAGCTCACTGTGAGTGTTCAGTAAGAGACTATACATTGTTATAACAATGTGTATATAATGGGAAAAATCCAGGGTCTGACTTCAGGAATGGCTGAATCCAGGTGCTCAGTTGGTATTTGTTGGTCTCTCTGCTCACTGGCTCTGTCTGTCTCTCTCTGTCTCTCTCATTCCCTTTCTCTCCCTTTCTCTCTCTTCCTCCCCACCCCTCACCTCTTCCCTATGCATTAGCTTTTTCCCAATTAATCCAGCAAAAGTTTGAAGGCTCTCATTCTTATTGGTGGGGATTATGTCACATGCCCTTCTCTGAACCAGTCATTGTGACTCTGATTGACTGGGCCTACATCTTGTGCCCATGTCCCAGGGGGGTGGGATCAGCCCCACCTGAGCCATGTGAGTGAGGGAGGGAGGAGTAGTTCTCAAATGAAAAGCCAAGTACCCTTAGGCTGAAAGAAGCTGAAGTGGGTGCTGGGCAGGCAGAACCTCAAGTGTCCTCTATATCTACCATCACGTATTCATTCAACAAACATTTGAGCCCCTACTATGTGCCGGGACCTGTGCCACACTCTGGGGACACAGTAAAGGACTCAACAGACCTAGTCTCTGCTTTTCTGGATTTTGTGGTCCAGAAAGGATGGCAGACTTTACGTATAAATAGATTTGTGTTACTGAGGGTAAGGGCAGGAGCCTGGGGACAATGTGGGAGATGACCCCTCTGAGACCTGTGTGGGCCCCCAGGAAATGGGTGGACAAAAGAAGGAATTCTGACACTGTGGGCACCAGGGTGCAGGGAGGGAGCAGGGGACTGGCCTGGGTCTTCGGGCCCCACCTGGCACACCTTCATTACCCCCTGGTATCTCCTGCCCATCCAGGCTCACAGGAAGGGAGAAGCGAGTGGGAGGCTTTGACCTCATGTGGAATGATGGCCCTGTCAGCAGAGAAGAGGGGGCTCCTGACCTGTCGGGGATGGGGAACTTTGTGACCAACACACACCTTGGTACGTGGGGCCAGGTGGGGAATGGGCACTGGGGATGGGTCGTGAGAGGAGCCAGGTAGTCTAGGAGACAGCTTGGCACAGTGGGTTAGACTGTTTTCATTTGACCTACCATTTACCAGCTGTGTGACCTTGGGTAAGGGACTTAACCTCTCTGTTCCTCATCTATAAAATGGAAATTGAAGAGTTTTTACTGTCAGTATATGCCTAGAACACCACCCGGTACATAGGAAGAGATATCATTAATCTGTCAGGAGGTGGATTTCAAAAGGCTTAGGTGGGGGAAAAAAAGCACACTATGTTAAAAGAAATTAAGGACTTCAGGGCTTGACTTTAAACTTGGTTTTTAAAAAGTGAAAAAATTTCCTGATCATAAAAAGTATTCATTCCTTGTAGAATATTTGAAAACCAAAAGGAAATAAACCATCCAGACAGAACTAACTTTAACAATCTGTTGCGTTTCCTTCCAGTGTTTCAAAAATGCATATATTCACACTTTTTCTTTTCCAAAATGAACACTGGGCTGGAGTTTTGAGTCCCACTTTTCCACGTAGCATATTCCATGTCATTTAACGATATTAATAAGAGCCTCTCTTCTGGAAACACTTTTTGGCCAGGTCTGAGCTAAATATTTTACATAGATTATTTTATTTTTAGGCAGCTCCTATCATTTTACAGATGGGGACACAGTCTCCAGATGTTACATAACTTGCTGAGGGTCCCAGCTATAAATGGTGAGCCAGGACTTGAACCCTAGTCTCTCTTACTCTATAACCTGAATGCTTGGCCCCTGGAAAATCCTGTCCCCGACCACAGTTAAAAGCAAAACTACTATATGGCTGTGAAATATTCCAGCTTGTATATATGCCAACCTTACTAAATCCGTTTCTTATAATTGAGCATTTGGCAGGATTCCAATCTCTTACTTTTATAAATAATGCCATGCCATGATGAGCATTCTCTCACAAAGCTCAGCTGAAATTTCCTGCTGTTTCTTTAAGACAGATTCCTAGAAGTAGAATTACTGGATCAGAAGGATGGACTTATTACAACTAAACTGCTTTCTAGAAAGATTACACAAATTTGCCTGCTCTAAATTAAAAAAAAAAAAAACCTTTGTCAACTTGATAGGCAAAAAAGTTCTGACTTGTTTTATGTGTTCCATTAATCATTGGTGAGGTTTCAGATTTTTCGATTAGCATTTCTTCTTTTGTAAGCTGTACATACTCTTTGTGTATTTTTCAGTGGGCTGTTTCCTAAATTTATAAAGGGCTTGGATGTTAATACATTGATGATATTACCCCTCTGTCAAACTTATGGGAAATATTTTCCTGAATTTGTTATTTGCTTTTAAATTTAATTTGTGGCTTTTTTTTTATGAAAAGAAGTTTTAAATCTTTTTTAGAGTTTGGTATGTTTTAGGATTGAGTTTGCCTGCAAGCAATTGAAAAGCCAACTAATAGTTACGGAGAGGGAGTGATCTGTCTGGAGCCACAGGAAGTCTTGGGGTGGGACGGGCAGGGCTGACATCATGGATGCAAAAGGCCCCCAGAGAGGGCACTACTCTCTTTCCAAGTTGCTCCAACTTCAGACGCTCTGTCCTTGTCCCAGGCAGGAAGAAGCAGGAAGGCCCAAAGGCCAAGGTTTTTCCTTCAGGTTTTGACTTTATTTCAAAAGGGAAACTCTTCCAGGGCTGACACCTTACTGGCAAGAACTGGGTCACGTGGCCACCTCAGCTGCAAGGAAGCCTGGGATGTCAAGTAATTGGCTTGAGGAAGGCAGGCGAGAGGGCATTTACGGAAGGCTTCTCTCCAGCCCATTCCCTAGGGTCTGCTGTGTTGTGTTGTTAGAAGCTGACTATCCAGTGCTCTCAAGCTTTGACGTGCACATAATCATCTGGAAATCTTATTAAAATGCAGATTATGATTCAGTGGGTCTGGAGTGGAGGCTTCAGAGTCCGCGTTTCTAACAAGCTCCCAGGGGGCGCTCTATTCGTCAACTGTTGTCATATAACAAAGCCACCCTCCCCAAACCCAGAGACTTACACAACTACTGTCTTACCTGCTGATTCTTCAGGTCTTGCCTGGGGTTTCTCAGAGAGCTGCCGGCACCTGGCAGACTCACTGAGACCCAACGGTCTCGAATAGCCTCGTTCACACGTGTGGTGGTTGATTCTGGCTGTCAGCTGGGCGTCTTTTCCAGGCGGCCACTCGTCCTCCCGCAGTCCAACCCCGGCTTCTCACATGGCAGTCTCAGGGTTCTGAGAAGGTGAGAGAAGTCCTAGGGAAGCATCTTGAGGCCGGGGCTCAGAAGCCCCACGGTATAGTGTCGTCCTGCCACAATCCATCCGTCAAAGCCGCTCCACCCCAGATTCACGGTGCAGGGAAACGGCCCCCACCTCCAGCTGGAGGAGCAGCCAAGCACCTTGCAGAGACGAGTGCCTAGAGGCGCGGAAGGATTGTTGCAGCCATCTTTGCCAATCAACCGCCTCGGGTATGAATGCTGCTGGTGCCTGGACCCGGTTTGAGTGGCAAAGATGCAGGCCAGTGGTTCTCTCTGTCTTGGCTGCTATAGGAATCCTGCAGGAGCCTTCAAAAACACTAATGCCTGCTGAAGGTAAAGATACAGCTGGTCTGGCCATTAGTCTTTTTAAAAGGTCCCGCTGACTCTGAAGTGCAGCCTGGGTTGACAGCCACAGCTTTCGAAGTCTCAAAAATAATTCCCAAGTCTGTTGTGGAGTGTCTGGGTGGATGGTAGTGAGTACGAGGCAAGCTGGTTGGGGTGGGAAGAGCGTGGATAAGTGAGTGAGGGGAGTGTTGAGGGGTTTCCTGGGGAAAAGATCGGCAGGTAACTCAGAAATTAGTGTAGAACTCCAAAAAGAGGTTAGCACTGGACATGAAGATTTGGGAGTTATGAAAGCACCGGTTAAAGCTTGGGTCCCGTGGAACTCACTTTGGCAAACCCTGAAGCTCGGTGAAGCCTTGATGACCAGCGAGTGCCTAGGAGGCAGGGATGGGGCTTGGGGCTGCTACGAAAGATGGCAGATGCCACCAGGCCAGTATAGCTGTGGCCACAACGATCCAGTCACTCAGCCAGCGAGAGAGGGAGTGCCGTCCATGTGCCTGGCACATCTAAACTAAACCCATGGACCTGCCTCGAGGACAAGCACGAAGTGGGTGACACCATGAATGTGCTGGGGAGGGAGGTGTCTCGGAAGCTCGTGTTGGCCTCTCAAGTGGGGACTGCCTGGGACACACTCCCAGGAGCGTAAGGGCCGCTTGTGGGGAAAATGGGTCTGTTAACCACTTGTGCCTGCCCGAGGGGGTTGGGGAAGGGAAGGAAGCGAATGCTCAACCTGTTAGGGGCCAGACACTATGCTAGCTGGCCATGCGTTTCCAGCAAGCAAAGCCAAGAGGAAAGGTCGTGTGGAACAGTGGTTAAGAGCTTGGCCTCAGGCGCTCCAGAGCCTGGGCTCAAGTCTCAGTTCTGCTACTTGCGGTGTGGTTTGGAGCACGTTTCTTAACTTCTCTGAGCCTCAGTTTCTACACATCATTCCTGTGAGGACTCAACACGTTCCTCCACATTCAGCACCTGGGGTGAGGTAAGCGGAAATGAATGTTACCTTTTTCTTTTGGTGATCCTTACGTTCGCTCCTGAAAGCAGGTATCCTGGTTTACAGGTGAGAAAACTAAGCTGAAGGCAGATAAATGACCTGCTTGCAGGCCGCGGAGTGGAGTCAGGACGCAAACCATTGGCCATCCGGGGGTGCAGGCCCCTCCCCAGCCTCCACTACCAAGGCATCCCAGCTAACACTCGGCTTCCCTTCCAGGCTGCGTCAATGACCGGAACACCCAGCTGAGGCAGCTGTTCCGCTCCCTTCAGAGCCAGAAGAAAGCCTCCGGTTAGTCCCACGGCAGGGATATCGACCAGACTGGGCGGGAGGTGCCCCCCCAGTCCCCTCCCCACCCGTTTCTAGCACAGCAGCGCCACTCGCCTCCCTCCCTCTGGCCTGACAGCAGCTTTGCAGGCTGGGTGGGCCGCTGCCTGCTCGAGGCTTATCTGGGTCCCCTGGCTACCCCCACCCCACCCCAGGCACCTCTGCACGGGGAGACAGCCAATCCCTGGGACTGGACGTGTTTTAACTTTGTGGGGTTGGCTTGGCGATCAGGCCCAGCGAGGACCTCTGCGGCAAGCCCTGCTATCCCACCTCACCACGTCTAATAAATGAGTACAGGCCAAGTATTACTTGGAGTCACTGTGCACTGGGCCCAGCTCGGGGGATACTGTTGGCTGAAGCCAAGTCCTCCTGGATTTGACCTTTTAATGTCTCAAAGGTTAAAATGATCCTTCAGGAGGACAGGTTCAGGGGCTAGGGAACTGGTCTAAGGTATGCTTGCTCAAGCACTTAGATTGTGTTTACTGGGCTCTGTCTCCTTTCAAACACCCTGACCTGATGTGTCAGGGAACTCATGGAGCTCCCCTGACCGTCTGCAAACCGGTGGGCCATAGCATCCCCATGTCCCAGGTGAACAAGGTAAGGATCAGGAAGGCAGAGCTGCTTAGCGAGGGTCTCGTGAGTCAGCTGGGTGATGGAGGTGCCTCTCTGCACCTTCCTGTTTGAGCTGGGAGCTTTTTAAACCAGAGAGCCTTGGCCTGGCAGGCAAGGAGATGGCCTAGGGAGTTGGGTGAGAGTCAAAGTTCTGCCTTTGCTCCATATTCCTCATTCCTAAGCCTCCTCTTGGTTTAGGAGAGATTGCAAAAGAGCGGGCTGTGGGTGAACTGCTCCATGGGGGACCTGCTGTAGGACCCAGGCAGCTCCCGTTGCAACTCTCCCGGCGGCAGGACAGCTCTTTGGCTGCAAATAGCAGATTTTGACTGCCTAGGGAAGGGAAGGGTTTTGGGAAGGAAAAATGCTGGCAAACCCCTGAAGTGAACCAGCCAGCCTTGGGAAGGCCAGAAGCCAGGCCACTCTGGGCCTCCTGCCTCCAGAGCGTGGGGACTTCCTTTTATCCCTGTGAGGGAGGCAAGACCAGACAGCCCCAGGCACAGGCTTTCATTTCCAGGATGGCCAATCTGATTGGCTCTTCTTTGGCCTAGCCATCACCCTGCCGGACAGGAAGGGGCAACGTTGATATGCATCATGAGCCAGGCACACATCCCAGGCACTACCACAGTGTTGTGTCCTAGTCTCTCACCCTTGCGCTCTAACCGTGCAGCTTCTGTCTTCGGGGGGGGGGGGGGAGAGACACACGATGATGCAGTGTTTGCACGCAAGTGATTGGATTAGACCGTGTCTGTCCACTTGCTTCTCTTACTACATCTTGGAACATGTTCCCAGTCAGTGCTTAGAAAGCTTCCTTACTCTTGATGACGGGTGTACCGTATTCCACAGTCTGGAGCTCCCAATTCCTGTAACTAGTCTACTATGGACAGACACCTAGCTTCCAATTCCACCTCCCCACTGTAAGGCCATCATGGGGGAAACACATGCTAATTCTACTTTAAAAACTCAAGAAGATGCAAAATCATAGGTATGGGCCAAATTTGGCTTCTGTAAGGTATTTTGTCTGGCCAACACCCAAGTCTTTAAAAATTTCTGCATTAGCAATATTTACAAGACAGAGATTTAACTTAAAAATCCAAATTTCTAGCTCTTGGAAAAAACAAAACAAAAAACGTTAGGATCTGGCCGTACCAGCCTATGTTCCCATATGATTATGGGCTGAAACCAAGTGGGGCGAGGGAACCAGGTGAGGCCACCATCGTTGTTACTGCCCGTCTAGTCCTGTTACCACTTCCCAGCAGGAGCCACTATCCCTTCATAGGTGGTGTCCTCAAGGCAGTGTGCCCTCAATGAAGGCCCAGATGACGTCAAGAATTGAAGCTACCATTCGTTTATTTAGGAGATGTTTATTAAGCCCTCAATGAACAGGAAAGACACGGTGCTGCCTGCACAGCACATTCACCCCAGGATCCGAGAGACCGCTAAAGGCCGGCGGGCGGGAACACTGGGCGGTCTGGCCCAGCCCTGCCGTCAGAGTGGCCAGAGTGGCGGAGGGCCACACGAGGCGAGGCGGCAGCTCCCTGCCCCACCCCTGCTGCAGGACCGCGGGAGGCCTTCCTGACTAAACAGCCGGCAGAGTCTGATCCGCAGCATCCGCTCTGGGCTCCATCCCAGGCGCAAGCAGGAAAAGCCCAAAGCGGAGGCCATGGTGGGGAACGGCGTGTCTGCCCCACAGATGGCTGCCGTGACCTACAAAGCCCCAAGATTCTGTCCCTCATTCAGAAACCACCTGTGAGCCTCCCGCTTTATTCCAGTTCCACTGCATGCTGCCTGAGAATGCCTCTCTTCCTGAAAGGAATGCAGGAATGATGCTCTCCACCGCTGCCCGCCGCTGCCAGGGGCCCATGTGAACAGCAGGCCCTTGTTCCAAGTGCCTGCTGCGGTCACTCTCACCCCTCCACCGGCACGGCCCCCACCCACTGGTGGCTGCCGGGGCCTATCAATGGGTCTTGTGTCCATCCAGCTCCAGCGGTCGGACCCAGCAGACACTGGCAGGCTGAGGGCTCCCTCCTGCCGTCACAGAGCAGCCAATCCCCACAGACAGAGGCTTCTCATGCGCAGACTGCTGACGCCTGTCTCCTAGCAGGGCAATCATATCCTTGCAGGTTATAAAGCTGGAGAGTCCTGGGTCCTCCATGACCACAGAGGGGGGATCCTGTCTTAGGTCCCCCGTCTTGGTTCCTGAATTTCATCCTTTTAAGATGATCTTGAGAGCTTTAAGTTCATCCTGGCTGAGGGGGTTCAAGTTAAAACCCTTCAGCTCTGGTTTGCCTGGGGGAGAAAACAATCCATCAGCGAGTTGGGCCTCCTGTTATCCAACCTCCTGCTGGCCCTGGAGTCAGGCCCAGGAAAGGGGCTTATGCTGCATTCAGGCTGCCAAACACTTGGCCTTAAGGTCCAACAGGGACGGGCCTCAAATTTTGCAATGCACTGACAAAGCACATGAGTCACCAAGAACCCGCAGAGTCACGACTACTGCCCAGAAACCTACCGATTTCTGCCATCCCTGTGACCAATCTGGAGTGGTGAGGTTTACCCAGAAGTTCAGCTCTGACCTTGACCATCTGACTAAGGCCCTCTGCATCCCCTCAGAGCTGTCCTGGTTCCTATACCATGCCCTAGGATATAACGTGAGATACCCCAGGCTGTTCCCCTTATGGCTGGAAAAAGACTTGTGACAGGAATAAGACACCGCAAACCTTGTCCATTCTATCTCCGGGTGGCTTCGGCCACTGCCCCTGCCCACAGCCTCCAGGAGGCTCATGTGCCACCCAGGCCCTCTCCCGCCCACCTGGGAGGGGCTTCCCACCCCTGCTCTATAAAGTCCACACTGACATTGACAGTTCTCTCCCCTCCTGGTTCCCAGTTCCCTCCAGGCCCATACCTTGGGCCTCAAAGAGGCGGTTGACCTTCACTTTAAGTTGTTTCCGGAGTCTCTCTATTTCTTTATCCAGATGATCCTGATCTGAAAAAATGAGGCGGGCGAAGGATGGGGTTATACTGCAGACACACTGACCCAAAGGCAGCCAGGGATGTCAGCTTCTCCCCGGCCTCCTTGAGAGCAAGGGCTCCTGGCATTCGGGAAGAAGGGGACTTCAGAGACCAACTGAGGAAGGAACTAAAGAGATAGAGATGGAAGGTGATTTGCCCAAGACGGCTGAGTGAGCCCAGGACAGGACTGAGCACCTGCCACTCTGTCCACTGACCTGTTTTCATTCTGCAAAGTACCGTGGGCTGCTCAGTGGGCAGGGAAGGCAATATCTGGACTTTAGGTGCCCCTCCCACAGTGAAATTACAGAAAACTGAAACATCAGACCAGAATGTAGGATCTAGACCCAGCCCGTCCAAGATGGCTGGGAAACGTGTGGCTAATGATCTTACAAACCCAAGTCCATCAAGGTGAGCGGTTTTCAAACAACGTGACCGTGGTAATATGTGACCTAAACAACCAGTGGGCCAGCCTAATGCTCAAGCCTAACCCAATTCACCGTGCACAGAAGAGGTTATCTTGCCAAGATGGATCGCACCTGAAGGCAAACAGCATGAAGAGAAGCAGAGGCTACAAAGCTTGGTGACAAAATTGCCTGATGTCACCCGACTCCACTTGCTCACGATGACGTGCTGGCAAGTTTGTCTTCCCCACAGATTTTCATTCTTTTTGATGGGGAGAAGCCCCGAGCAGCCGAGCCCTCTGGCCTGGGCAATGGCTCTAGTGCTCACGGTAAATGAGAACCCTGGTCTCTTAGGAACTTGTTTAGCTCGCATCGACCCCAGAGAACGAGTGATGATAAGGTCCCAGAACCTTTCTAGGTATGGTGACAAGCACACATTTGTGGGCCAAGACAGCTGAGGACCAGATCCTGAACCCAGGCAAGTGACCCCCTCTGAAAGCTCAGTCTGAGGGGCCTTGTAGCCCACCACTCAAGAGCAATGACAACTCTTAAATTTTATAACCGTAATATTAGTGTGTACTTTTCGACAGGAAGCTGGAAACTTCTCTAAGCTGATATAATCTCCTTTGCTAAAATTTTATTTCAACAGGGATAGGGAGATTCTGCCTTCAGGCGACCTTGCTGTTCCTCCTGGCACATACGTTTTCAAGGCTGGGGGAAGAGAAAACATGCATAATCTTTCCTTTCTGCAGCCAAGGACCCAATTGCACCTTGACTTTTTGCCTTTACGATGAAGATTTGAGTAACATGCTGAGTGCCCAGGCTGTGGCAGACCCTAGAGGCTCGCTCTCCCCAAACCTCTATTTTCAGTGCAGTCACTATGGCAGGGGATGTGAAAAATAAAAGCGCACTCCGCCAGGCTCCCTTGCAGCCTTGGGGGGAGGGGGCCACATGACTTAGTTCTGGCCAATGAAATGTCAGAAGTCTCTGAGGAGGACAGTGTTATTGTGAAATAGAAGGCAAGGCCATGTATGGAGAAAGCCCTCTGCCGTTCCTGCAGCCTGGCCTGTGGACACGAGGCCTGCAATGATGACACAGCCCCTCCAAGAATACGTGAGGGTGACCTTGCTGATCGTCAGTGCCAGTCCTGGACCGCCCACCTCTGGACAACTACTGATGAGGAAAACAGAACCCGATTTCCTGAAGCCTCCATTGGTTGGGTTTTCTGTATCTGTGGCCCAGCTCGTTCCTCAGTGATAAACAAGCACTAGGCTAAGTACACACGGTTTTATCTGCACTTCACAACTGTGCTCTGCAGACGCACCCCCTCCTTCAGAGACGAGGAAATAACTCCGAGCGCCAGAGCAGGGATTAACACTCACATCTGTCTGAGCCCTGTAACACAGCTGCCTCTCACCAAATAGCCCAAAGCCTGACTCTCAGTGCTGGGTTAAGACCGAGGCTGGCGGGGGAGCCGTGGCCCTGACCCACCCCAAAAAGGCCTTACCTTTCTCAATCATTTCCTTCGTCTGCGGGTGAGGCATCTTGATAAACACGTTCCCGAAGCAAACCATCACATCCTCTGAAATGGCAAATGGTCACTCACTCAACAAGTATTTCTGAGCAGCTACTCTCTGCCAGGCATTGTTTCACATGCTGAGAACACAGCAGGACAAGACAGTTTCTGCCCTCATCGGGCTTATGATATAGTGGAGGAGAAGGAATAAATAAGATATGACTCGTGAGACCCTGAGAAGGCTAAGTACTCTGGAGAAAAATAAAGCAGGGTAAGAGGAATGGGGAATGCCAGAGTAGGGGAGGACCTGTTACTCTACCGGCTGGTCTGACAAGGCCTCACTGATTTATGTGACATCTGGGCAGAGACCTGAAGAAAGTGAGGCATGAGCCCTGCAGACATCCGAGGAAAGAGTGAGCCAGACAAAGGAAACAGGAACAGCAAAGACCAGTAATTTGCTTGGGGTGTTAGGAAGAGCAAACAGACCAGTGTGAACTGAGTTGATGAGTGAGGGGATAGTAGCAGAGAGGATGCTGGAGAGGACAAGGGGGTCTTGCAGGACTCTGCGTTTTACTCTGGTGAGATGAGAAGCAACGAGAAGGTTTCAGGCTTTCTGGTGCACTTTAAATGCTCGGCCTCCAAAGCTCTTCATTATTGCCTGGCCTCTGCCCATCTCTCCAGCCTCCCCCCCGCCCCCCCCCCCATCACACCCACCTGGCCTCCTCTCAAGAGCCCTCATCCCCTCCTCCAACACCCACCCCAAGTCCAATTCCTTCCTCAACTTTCTCACAGCTTCCAATTATGTATCACGTAGTTTCATCTGTAAGAACACAAGAACAGGAACTGTGTTCATACCCTCTCCCAGCACCTCCTAGTGCCATCAATGATCGAGCAGCTAACCCCCCCAGCCCACGCCCCCCCCGCCGAACCACAGATGAGACCCTGAACCATAGTCTGCGTCAGACCTGCAACATCATCTCCCTCATCTCCACAGGCTGTGTCATGCATGTATGGCTTTTGACTCTATTAGGGATAAGCTGAAAGCCTTAGAAGGAAAACAACACACCTCCAGGGCTGCAGTGACAAAACCTTGACTTACCAGAGAGGCTGAGATCCTTCTGCAGGGCCCGTAGCCCCTCCCGGTTCTGATTTCTTTTGGTGTCCAGGTCCACAATCTGCAAAGCACAGGGGCAGGCTGGAACTCAGCTCCCTCTTGCCCCAAACCATCACCTCCCAACAGACCAGGGGCTGTAAAAACCCAACAGACAAGGCATCATTCCTAGGTTTCTTCCAATGTCACGCCTAAAACACACTGATGTGTAAATGTACCTCTTCCCCTATTCAGTTTCCAGGTCCTTACAGACAATGCTCTGTGCAGGAGTCCTCTCCAGAGAAGGTGCTGGGGAAACGTTTGCTGATTAAACAGATAATTCGTTGTTATTCCCTGCAGCGCTAATGCTCAAGCTTCAGGGCATTTCAGAATCACCAGGGGAGTAGAAACCTACCCCCGGACAAGCTCCTCCAGCTGATTCTGACCTAGTATCACAAGAAGCCCAGCAATACTAGACAGCAAAGCAGGGGTGGGGGGCACTGAGATGGTACTAACACCACAGAAGCTACTAAGGAACTGAGGAGACAGTAGCCTCTTCAGAGTGTTGGCTACAGAGCCTCCGCAATACCCAGGTATGACTCCTGCTGCCCGCTGTGAGCTGTGTCACTTTACCTCCTGAAACATGGAGACATGAATAGCACCTACCTCACAGGTTACTGAGCCAGGAACTAAAGGAGCTAGCACGGTACCTGACACACAGTCAGTGCTTGAGACATTTTCATCGCTACTTTATTATCACCCCGCACACCCTGATACAGTGTTTAATTTAATGGGCACTTACCCAAGTCTTCCCCTTTTCAGTAAATACCCTACCAATCACCCAATTATTCTAACTGGAAATGAGGAGTTATGAATCATTCTTCGCTCCTCCTACTCCCTCACCTCCTGTATGTAACCGACTCCAAAATATACCTCTGACCATGCACTTGTCTCCTCCATCACCATCATCCTGGCCCACACCCATCCCTTGCCTGAACCTTGGCAGTGGCCCCTCACAGGCCACTTGTCCCCCTATATTCTGTGCTCCACAAAGCAGCCAGAGGAATCCTTTTAAAGCCTAAATCCAATTACATCATCCTCCCTTCCCCCATTAACTCCCTCCAAACACTCAGCACTTAAATTAGCACAAGACCCAGACTTTCTATGCAGGTGTACAAAGCGTCCCCACCTGCCCAATCTCAAGACTACTCAGGCCTCTTTTCTCTTCCTCTTCTCCCCTGAGAGCCTTGGCGAAGACACTGCACCCCCAGCCAGCGGGAAGGGGCCTGAAGAGGAAATGCATTTTGAAAAAGGTGTTCAGATGAACCCAAAGACGTAATGCCTCGGGATCCGGAGGGCGAGGCGAGGGGCGGAGGAAGGATAGAGACAGGGAATCCCTGGCACAAAGCAGAAGCTCATTTAACACGTGCGAATAAATGCTTGAAGCGCGGCGCCGTGCCAGGTGTCTGGCCCACCTTGCCTCACCACCGCCCCACGTCTGTGGTCACGGCCGTGAGCCCACCAGCCCACTGGGAACCGGCGCTGGAGCCGGATTCCGGGCCGCGCGCGCGGCCGTACGGCGCTCGCCGCTAGGCCCCGACGAGCGAACCCCGGCCCCAGCCCCGCGGACGGGCCTCCTACCTGACGCTTGTCCGCCAGCACCTCCTCGGCGAGCTCTTCCACCTCCACCAGGTACCGCAGCACCCGCTCCGCCTCGGGTGACAGCATGGTGCCCACCACCTCCGACTCAACCCGTATCGGCTGCGACACGGCTCAAATTCCGTTTGGGATCCGCTTCGACTGCGCACGCGCACGGGAGGTGCTTCCGGCGCGCACGCGCAATTAAAAGAACAGTGGCGCGCAGGCTCCAACACTCTGGCGTCCGCAGGACGCGAGAGGCGGGGCCTAGCCTTGGGGGCGGGGCTGGAGCGCCCCCTGCAGTCTCAGAGAGCATAGTCCGCGGAGCTGCCTCTTAACCCCGCCTGCCTGCCTCCCTTCCTATTTCTTGAGCGTCCGCTAGGTGCCAGGCCGTTTAGGTGCTGAGGGTGCAACAGCGAACAAAACACAGTCCCTGTCCTCATGCAACTTCATCCTAGTGGGAAACACCGACAATTCATGACAAAACAAGTAGTTACATACTATGGCAAGCAGCAATAAGTGTTTTGGAGTAATACAAATCATTCTTCCCCTGTTTAAGGAACACCAAGAAGGCCCATGTGTCAGTGTGACTTACATTTAATCTCTGACACCTTCAGTTTCCAATTTATAAAATGAGAGTGAATAAAAATCCCCCTCACTGTGTCTCTGCAGGATCAGAAGGGGGCAGGAATCGTTTTTAAAATTCAGCTTTCACCGGTATTCGTTGAGCCCCTGTCTTGGGCCCATGTCCAGAGTAGTTGACCTAGACCCAAGGAAGGGACTGGAAAACTACATGCAGTGAGTGATCAAGTGCCAGCTCAGAAAAGAAGTTCTGTGAGTGCTAGAAAGCAAATCGGCATGGGTCGTGGGATTTGGAAGGATCTCCAAGAAGAGGCAGGCAGGTGGAATGTGGCTGCCCTTCAGAACAAGAAGGGTCCCTAGAGATCTTCAGGCCCAAACCCCTTATTGTACAGCTGAAAAAGCTGAGGCCCAGAGAGTGGTGAGGATCTTACAAAGTCAACAACAGACCTGACACTAGAATTCTGACCTCCTGCCTCCCTGATTCCAGCTTTTTATTCTCCATTAGGTCCCTGTAACCAAGCCCTTTTACATCCCTTGCCTCCCTTGAATTTCACAGTTTTTGTACAGACAGGTTATTACTGCCCATTTCAGAGCTGCAGACTGAGGCCAGGAGAAGGGTAATGCTTTGTCACACAGAAAGTTAGAAGCAAACCTATGTCTAGAAACACTCTGGTCTCCATACCACAGCTGTCCCTGGACCCTTAAAAAAAGAAACTCTCCCCCAGATTGTGGCACCAGAAGCCCCAAGAGCACTTCCTCTTTGCCTGGCCTTTGGCTTCCTTCAGGTGCCAGAGGCAGAGCTAATTTTCTCCGCAGCTGCCCTGCATGGGGAAAGAGAGATTCATTAAGGATTCCTCACTGAGGGTGACTTTGTCGCCAAACCCAAGATGTTTGGTGTAAACACCTTCTGGTTCAGAAACGCAGGCCCAGGCTCTACGAAGGAGGGAGGAACATTTGCCAAAGGAGAACAGGGCTTACCAGGCATCCCTGGGGCCTAGACCCCAGGACTGGGTCTCCTCCACATGGGGGCCCAAAGAGGGCTAGACCAGGCTGACCCCTGACCCCTGCCAGATGGGCCTGGATGGGGAAGGGTTGAAGTCAGCTCCCAACTTACTGGCCCCTAGAGAGCACCCTTGGCCACTGGAAGTGTTGGGGAGGGAAGTCATATGTTTCATTTATGTTTAGAACCATCTATTTCACAAATATTTATTGGCTGCCCTGACCCTATTATAGGGCTTCCGCCATGAGCAAAAACCAGACATGGTCCTTGCCCTCAGAAGGCTTCCAGTCTGGCAGGAGAGGCAGATGATAAACACACGAACAAGTAAATATATCATGTGTCAGGTGGATAAAGGCTATGGAAAACAACAACACGGGACAAGGTAGAGAAAAAATCATGGAGAGGCTACTTGCAACAAGGTGGTCAGGGAGGGCTTCTCTGAAGAGGTTGCACTGGAGCAGAGATGTGGAATAGGTGAGGGGTGAGCCATGTGAATGTCTGGGGGAAATGTGTTCCAGGCAGAGGGAATAGCAAATACAAAGGCCCTGAGATGAGGCTTTATTTGGTAGAACGGAAAGGGCAAGGGGAAGGAGGTAGGAGATGAGGTCAGAAAGGGGAAGGAGGCATTAAACAGACGGTTCTAGAGAGGGGGCTGTAGGTGCCCCGCCCAAATCAGTAAAGCCCTCCCTGGAGGTCACCTGCAGACAATGGTGCACAAGCCTGTGGCTTCCACGCCACCCCCCACCCCGCTCCCCGATACCAGTTGAGTGGGAGAATGCTGGTGAGTTAAGGCCCACAGGAGTGACCCTTAACCAAGAAGGGAGAAGAGTTAGTGACTGCATAGCCCAGCTTCCTTGCGCCTCTGTGGGAGACCCAAGAGGAAGCTGCTACAACCACCCACGTGAGAGAGGATGGTCATTGCGCTAGGGAGTAGCAGGCAATGGGGGGCGACTCAGCCCCTTTGCACTCACTCCTCCATTAGCCTGGATTAATTTTCTCCTACCTTTGTACCTGTGTCAAGGCACACCTCCACTTATCAGCTTGGTGTCCCCTCTTGCCAAGGGTCAGGAACCTCCTCTAGGCCTACACAGCTTCCCCAGCTTTGCCGATCTCTGCGCTTAAATACTGTCTTTTTCTCCAATCATTTCCCTCTCCAACCATAAGCTCAAGGGAGGAAACCATATCTGTCTTGTTCACTGATTTATCTCTAGAACTTAGAATGGTGCCCGGCACACAGTGGGTCCTCAGCCAATGCTTACAGAATGAATGAGTAGACTCACCATGAAACAGAATTTTCTAAAATCCAAAGTATTCAAAGGTGAACAGAGCTAACGTGAGGGTAACTAGTTCGAATCCCAGAAGGAAGCCTGGACTGCCGCGTGATCAGGGTACTGCAGAGGATGAATCCCTCTGAAGCCTTGGGTGGGGGACTCAGCGGTGGGCAGAGGTCTGGGGGGGGGCAGTGATCCCTAACCAGAAAAACCCTGCCTGGTCACTTTGGACATGCCCCCAATCTTTAGCTACCCTAAGCCCAGGCCAAAAGGGACATGGCTGCTGGGACTTTGGTGTTTGGGGACTGGATCCAACAAGGGCAATGCTGTACCCATCCCCCTAGGATCCCCTTTTATCGTGCACCCTCTTTGGGTATGCGTTCGGTGACCAGCCCTTGCTTCTCTCCTCCTCGGGGAAGACTGTCCACAGGCTGCTGGAGCCTCCTGGTGTGACTTCCTTCCAAGTAAGCTGTAACCCGTTATTTCAGAGATATGAAAGCCCACCTTCCTTGCCCGGGAGGCTGGTGCGGGTATGGGTGGATAACTCTGAGGTGTAACTTACACCCTGCAGTCCTCCCCCCCACACCCCGTGGGATCCGGCTGAAGCTGCCATCCACATGACATCTGCAAGGCTTGCTTGTTTTCCTCTCCTTCCCTGTCCTGCCTCCCCCACTCCCTATGGTCAAAACCCCCCCAAACTCCCATCTTACTCAGTAAAAGCCAAACTCCTCGCTGAGGCCCACGAGACCCTGCCTGCCCTGCCCTGCCTCTCTGAGGCACTTCCCACCTCTCTCCCCACTGTTTCCCTCTGCCCTCATGTCTGCTTGTTTCCTCCTTCACTTGCTACAAATCTTAGCTTAAATTTCACCTTCTCGGGGCGCCTGGGTGACTCAGTCGATGAAGCACCTGCTTTCAGCTTGGGTCATGATCCCGGGGTCTTGGGATCCAGCCCCACATTGGCTCGCTCCTTGCTCGGAGGGGAGCCTGCTTCTCCCTCTGCCTGCTGCTCCCCCTGCTTGTGCTCTGTCTCTCTCTCTCTCTGACAAAAAAATAAATCAACAACAACAACAAAAAAAAATTCACCTTCTTAATGAGACCTACCCTGACCATTCTACTGCATTTAAAAAATGCAAACCCACCCCTCGCTGTACTCTGATCAACTTCCTCTGCTCTACTTTTTCTCCTTTTTTTCATAGCATTTGTCACTTTCCAGTGTGTTACGTAATTAACTTACTTGTATTTACTGTTCATCTCCCTCTGCTAGAAAGGGAGTTCCACAAGAGCAGGAATCTTTGTCTCATTTGTCACTGACGTATCCCAAATGCCTAGAAGAGTTCCTGGCACATAGTAGGTGGTCAATAGACATTTTTGAGTGAATGAAAGAAGAAAAGAGCCAGAACTCTAACCGGGCAGATTCTCTTTGAGGCCAGGCTCTTAACCCCTACACTGGAGGTGGGCAGTGGGAGAGGCAGATCATACCAGGACTTGTTGGCTAAGGTAAGAGGATTGGATTTTGTTCATTCATCTGTGAGAAGCTACTGGAAGGTTTTGAACAAGTATGGGACATGATGGAGTTTGCTTTGTGAAAGCACTCTCTGGCTGTGGGGCTAGGATGGGCTTAAAGGGGGGAGGAGTACAGCTCTGGGAGTGGGGTGTTACAGGTGGGAGACTGATGATGGGGGCTTGGAGAGGCAACAGGACCGGGGCTGCCCTGGGCTGGGAGCAGCAAGAAGCCCGCTCAACATCCCAATTCTCCAGGCAGCCTGGGTGGTTGCCTCATGGGCTGTGGCCTGTGAGTAGTTCAGGCCGGGCCTCCCAGCTGCTGACAATGTGCCCCTGTCCCACAGATGGACTGTTTGCTCTCCTGGGTGGTCCCCAGCTCCTCCCTCTGCTTCCTGTGCGCCCTCGTGGGTTTGGCAGGTGGAGGGGAGGGCTCCACTCCTTCTCCTCCTCTGACCCAGAGAATAATCCTTATATTCATACGATCTTCCTCTGTGCCCTCACTTCATCCTCCTACATCCCCCACTAACACAGAAACCTGATTCCCGTAGGGCAGATGAAGACACTGAGGCCCGGAAAGGGGATGGGACCCTCCCGAGGTCATGCAGCCAGATGGGAACGCCAGGTGGGGACCTGTCTTCCAGCTCCCCTCACCCCGATTTCATCAGGCAACAGATGGTCCCATGGCTTGACTTGAAAAATCTTAAGTGACCTCAAAGAAAATGCAAGGCCAGAACATTCCAGGCCTCCCTGCACTGGCCTTTACTGTTACCTTGAATACTAAATCTATTCATTTTAAATTCCAGGAATAGATTCTTCTTACCAAAATTGAAAACATTGCAGAAAAGACTCAAGTTCCTTTTTGACCTTCCTCCCCCCATCCCAGTTCTCCTTAGAGTCCCAGTTTGAGTGTTTCTTTTCAGAACGGTGATATTCATTTAAAGGGATAGTTAGGAACCCCGAGAAAATATGGGAGACCATCGTGTGGCTGGCAGGGCAGGAAGGCAGATGGAGGGCACTGCTTGCAAATGCATCCCTCTGTAGTCCGTTTACTCTTGGACATTTTTGATTGGTATATTTAGATCATTCTCCTGTTTTCTGGCGGCTACCATGTTTTCTATGGTGCAGAAGCACCATATTTCATTTGTTTCTCTAGCTTTCTAGATTAAAATTTACATTTATATCTTATGCACTGAAGTGCAGAGGGTTGAATAGGTCCCATTGCTCGGTTCTTAGTACAGAGTCAGGAGGTAATCTGCAAGGATCCTCTCTTGTTTGTACTATTTCCTCCTTTTCCTCCCTGCCTCCGCTCAATTCTGACCTCACCTCAACTCTCTACATGTTTGACAGATGTCCTTAAATACTTGAGATGGCTTACAAAATGCATAGTAGTTGTCTTATGCGCTTATGGATTTTTAAAAATCTCAATGAAGGCGTCACACATACACAGAAGAGAAATCATAAGTGTATGACAGTTCGTGAACTCTGGAGAACAGAACACACTTACATAACCAGATCAAACAACAGAGCTAGGAGATTCCCTCCAAGGCCTCCCAGACACTACCCTAAGAGTCACCACCACCCGGACTTCTAACACCGGACATTGCTTTTGAAATTTATACAAATGGAATCACACAGTGTGTGCTCTTTTGTGTCTGACTTCTTTTGCTCAACATTTTGTTTGTGAGATTTATCTCTATTATCGTGTATAGTTGTGGATGGATCACTTGCTCTCAATGCTGTGAAGTCTTCCACTGGTCAAATTACACCACAATTAAACCATTCTGCTGCTGTGGGTGACATATGGTGTTTTCCAGTGTGGGGCTCTTACAAAGTGCAGGTAGGAACGGCGGTGTGTCTTCGGGTACACACACGTGCATGCCTTTCCGTTGTGTGTATATCCAGGAGCAGAGTTGCTAGGTGCGTCCGATTTAATAGATACAGATGAACTGGATGTGGCGTTTCAAATCCCGAAAAATATTATTGTGATATAACTCATGTTCATGTCCTGCTCCTTTTTTTTCTCATTTGTTATTTTCAGCTCTATCCATCTACTCTGTGTGTCTCTAGTTACTTCCTTCTGGAAGCTCCAGAGAACCCAAGCTGCTTCCCTCACATTTCACTTGTCCTTTCCCTTGGTTGTGCTTGAGTTCCCTTTTTTCTCCCCATCAATCCACACAGAGCCACCCTGATCGCCCCAGCACTCTATTGCCTTGTCATAAGGCATGAATACGCTCCTTTTCCCTGAATACTGCCCCACTCCTTTCCAGAACGGCTGTTCTCGTTGACACCCCTACCGGTTTTACTAAACCGTTCTCTTGTGGGAGGATATTTAAGCTGTTTTCCATCTTATTAGATGCTGCAATGACCCTTCAGGTCCATGTCTCCTGGGGCTTGTCTGTGAGCTCAACTTCTTTGCCTCATCCTCCTCCACAGTTCTTGAACCCTGGTCCTCCAGCACATCGCGACGTTCTCACCTCTCTGCCTTTGTTCAGGCTGTGCCCTCTGCCTGGAATATCCTTTGCTTTCCTTCTCCACTTGTTGAGTGTTTACACTTCCCTTAATGCCTCTCCTCCTAGAAGACACGGTCCCCCCACACCCTTGATTCCTCAGGAAGCTCACTTTCTCTCAGGCCTTCCAGAGGGAATTTGGTCCTTCTTTTCTTCTGACATCAATCACTTTCTTGTTTTGGGCTACTTTTTTTTTTTTTTTTTTTTTTTTTTTTTTTTTTTGGCCACTATTTTGGCTTTCTCACTGGCCTTGGAGCCCACTGTGGCTAGGGATGCCCGGGACTTGCAGGAGAGGTCTGCTGTACAACTGAGGGGGCCCATGTCCTCATCATGTGTTGGAAGAAATTAAGGGTCCAATCTGTCTGTCCGTCTGTCTCTCTCTTCCCTCTCCTCTCCTTCTTCACCAACCAGAACCTTTCAGGAGTTGTTCATTCCACTGGAAAGAAGGTGGAACATGGAGTCAAGACTTCCCCTGTCTTGAGTGGAGATGAGAGGCTCAACTCATCTGTAAAATGGGTGTTGGCATTCACTCATTCACTCAAGGCAACGGTTACTGAGGGTCTACCCTGTGCCAGGCCATGGGGACCCACTGGTAAACAGGACAGGCCTAGTCCTGAGTCTTGTGGGCTTTCAGTCACAAGGATAAGATTGACATTCATGCATGTACCATTCCTAACTGCAATAAGGCTCAAATGAAAAGCTCAGAGTCCAATAAGATTATATATCTTAACCTAACCTAAATCAGGAAATGGAGGTAAAAGAAGCTTTCTTTAAAAAGTGACATTTGACCCGAGATCTAAGGATGAATAAAAATAAACTAGGCAAATGGAGAGGCTATGGGTGAAGGTGAGGTAGAGAAATTGTTTCAGGCAGGGGGAACAACATGTGCAAAGGCACTGTGGCAGGAGGGAACCTAGAGAAGGCCCATGCGGCCAGAGCCCAAGGAGAGGGGGAGAGAGGGACAGGAGATGAAACTGAATGGGTAGGCAGGACTAGGTCACAATGGAGGGCCTGGTGCGCAAAGTGACATTGAGAAGTGGACTCATTCCCTTAGTAAGTAATTTTTGGACACCTTCCATCAGCCTGGAGCTGTGTTATAGCAGTGAACAAGGCAGACAAGGTCCTTGTTCCCACAGAGCCCACAGTCTGGGGGCAGATAATAACATTAAGCAGAGGAGGAATGGCTAATCTTTAGAGAAGTCCTAATGTGTGCCAGGAAAGGTGCACAGCACTTTCCCTACACTGTCTCATTTGATCCTCACCACCCCACATCATGAAGTAGGATACTTTTCTTGAAGAGGAACAGGCTTAGCAAGGTGGAGTGCTCTCCCCATCTGCAAGGAGTCTTCAGGCCATATTGCAGTCCTTTATAAAGCCCTTTTACACGTACTTTTACTCAATTCCAGTATGTGTGGGAGACATGGGTATGGTCCCTATAGAGGCATCTATCTAAATCATATACATACATACCATTCCATCAGCAAGCGGATTTAGTCTACAGACACCCACAATGGTATGTCCACAAAATTATTCACTAGCAGATTGTGGTAACAGGCTGGAGACAACCTAACTGCCCGTTATTTAGGGGGTTGGTGAAGTAGACTATGGACCACCCATGCAAGGGAATGCTGTGAAGCCATAAAAAGAACAAGGGCACTCTCTCTGCACTGACAAGGAGCGATCTCCCAAACTGCTATTCCGTGAACAAAAGACAAAGGTCAGAACTATGTATAATTAAGCTATCATGTGTTTCAAAATGGTGGAATAGGGTTTAAAGGTAAGTAGATGAGAGAAAGAGAGAGAGAGAGAGACTGAGAGAGGAAACTTGTCATTGATTGCCTCTGAAAGGGGGAACTGATGGCTGGAGGACAAGGTAGGACAGACAAATGGGTCCCCTTTGCACCTCTGGACTTCGAACCATGTGATTATGTTAACTATTCAATAAGTAAATAAATAAACATAATTATGTTTATTTAAAGGCCTTTCAGATTCTATCGAGAAAAAAGTGACATCTGAACAGGGAAGACCTTCCAGGATGGTTGAACTGAAGGTGTCTTAGTGACAGTCTTGTTTAACAAATGAGAAAACTGAGGCCCAGAGAAGATAAGTGAGGTGACTTGCTCATGGTCTCCTAAGCAGGTAACAGCAGACTCAGGACTGGCTGTCATTTCAATTATAGACCTGTGTCCTTTCATGTCACGACTGGATCGGGAGCTCTATACATCTACATGCCAAGTTGCCCCAAGTGTGGAGGACACAGTGGTGAATGACATAGGCATGACTGCTGCCTTCGCAGATCTTATATTCTAGACGAGAAACTAATAAATGCATATTATAACATCATACAGTGATAAACGTTATGGATAAAAATAAGGCAGGTGAGGAGATAGTGTCAGGGGGAAGTTACCAGGAAAATTCCTCTGAAGAGGCAACATTTTAGAGAAAAGAAAGATGGAGCCTTGAGAATACCTGGGGGAATTGCAGGAACAAAGCCAGACGGGAGAGATTAGGTTGGCCTGGTAAGAGAGTAGCCAAGAGCCAGTAGCTGGAACAGAATGAAGGAGGGAAAGACAGGAGGAGGTAAGGTTAGAGAGGAGAGCAGAAGAGAGATTGTAGGCAGCACTGAGGACTTTGGCTCGAAGTGGGGCAGGAAGTAGTCAGAAGGCTTTGAGCAGACAGGGGAACCTGATCAGATTTCTTTTTTTAAAAAGGCGCCTTCAGCTAAGGGTAAGATTGAACATAGGAGCTAAAGAGGGGCTGCAGGGAGCCCAATGAGGAGGCTGGTGCGGTCCAGTTGTCCAGGAGAGAGGTGACAAGGCCACAACCTGGGGCGGTGGGTGGGGAGCAGACATGGGTCTCCCCGTCTGTGCAATGAAGGAGTTGGATGACATGGTCCCTTCGGGCTTGTCCAGTTCTGGCGTCGGGTAATTCGGCGAATTAGCTCAGCATACACCACGTAGGTGCAGCCACGCCCGTTTTCCTTTCTCACAGTCTCTAGATTTGTCCTTTTGGATTCTGAGTCTGGACAGAGCCCAGTGATCTGAGGCTCAGAGCAGGGACTCCAGCCCACCCCCATCACTGCCAGCCTCACTGCGGTCCCCACCTCCCAGGGACAGATGGGTGGGCAGCAGGAGGCAGCTGGGCCTCGAAGCCGGCAGGGCCCTGGGGGAGGGAATTATCTGAGAGTTCGTAACCCCTCTCTGCCTTCCAGATCTTGAGTTAAAAGCCCCAAATGCCACAGCCCCAAGGGGCAAGGGTTTGAGGGTGCCAGGAGAGGGGGCAGGACGAGGCGCTTTTCTGTCCTCCACTGCCCACATGGGGGTGGGGCCCTGGGGTGCTTGAGAACTCCAGCCCTGGGAGCAGGAAGCCATTAGAGGCTGAAACTGGTGGCCCTCAGGCTGTGTCTGACCCACTGACCTATTTACTTGGCCTGAAAAATGTCTGAGCAAAAGTGGAGCCAACATTTAAAAATCAAGAGATTGAACAATAAAATCCAGATTTCCGACTTCTCTCGAGTAATTAGAAAATCTGACCGTACTGACCGCTTATTCTCATATGATAGCCTTCAGCCTTAGCTGAGTAGCAGCTGTTCTCATTATTATTATATTTTATTACTAGGTAAATACATTCACATGATTCCAAAAGAAAAATTATAAGTGGGCATATAATGAAATCTCCCATCTTGTTCCCATTCTGCCCAGTGCCTTCTTCAGTAATCTCATTTTCTTACGTAGACTTCCGAAGTTTCTTTGTGCATATACAACAAACACAAAGATAGATTATTATCCTCCCTGTCACCCAGCTTCACTCCCCACCTTCCCATTCTATCCCTTGCTTGTCCCCATGGAGGCCTCTCTGTATTAGGAGATGGAGAGCTCCATCACCTCCCTTACTCCCGCGTGCTATTCTGTTGTCAGAAAGTCCATGATTTATTTAGCCGATCCCCTACTGATAGACATTTGGGTCATTCCCAATATCTGAAGTTATAAACAATGCTGTGCCAATTATCTTGTGCATAGTTTACACAAGAACTAAAGGAATATTATTAGAAACTGATCCAAGCAGAGGGTGCAGTAGGCATGGGTTGAACTTGCAGCTATGATAAAGACTGTTCCCTTAGGATGCCTGGTGGTGCAGTCGGTTGGGCAGCTGCCTTTGGCTCAGGTCATGGTCCCAGGGTCCTGGGATCGAGCCCCACATCAGGCTCCCTGCTGAGTGGGGAGTCTGCTTCTTCTTCTCCCTCTGCTAATCCCCTGCTTGTGCTCTCTTGCTCATGCTCCTTTCTCAAATAAAAATAAAAATAAGACTTTTCCCAAGAATGATTCCCAAGATTCCTAAAGAAGCTCAGAGACCAGGCCCTTAGGGGTGAAGGAAAGGCTCCCAGATTGGTTTCTGCCACTTGCTGGATGTGGGACTTCTCTCTGGGCCTCAGTGTTCCCATCTGTAAAATGAGAGAGGGGCTTGGGGAACTGGACAAGATCTCAGGGCCTGTCCAGTTCTAAATACCTTCTCCTTCCACACTAGTCACACCCAAGCCTCTTCTCGGCCCTCGAATGAGCCTGACTCAGTCCCATTGCAGAGCCTTTGCTCAAGCTGTTCTGCGCCCCACGCCCCACCCCGCTTCCACTAAAACACCATGCCTGTACTCCCTTATCGGTTCTAGTCTGAATCCCTGATCTTTGATCTCAGGCCACTCAGAATACACCAGTCCAAACCATTCAGATCAGCCTCCCTCCCATAGTACCACTGATGGGTCACGCTGACCTGGTCCACACCTCAGACAGCCCATCAAATCCTTCTTCTGTCGCCGCTCCAGTTGCCCGAAGTAGAGCTCTTGAGTGCTAACTCTGCTACATCCTAATTAATGGCTTTGGCCAAGTGGCAGCACCCACCTGATTCTCAGTTTCCTCGTGCAAAAAAAAAAGGGCTGGTTTGAGGACAACATGTGGTAATATCCATAAAGTTCTTAGCACAATTCCTGACATACAGGAGGGCTTGATAGTTCTATGAGTCACTGCCAACTGACCGGGTCAGTTACCCTGTTTATAAAATGGGGAGAACAACGGAAGCTATTTCATACAGTTGATCACTCACTCATGCATTCAGTGATGTTTAGAAAATGCCTATTGGGTGCCAGGTACAACACTGGGCGCACAGCAATTTGTTGGTGAAGAAAATAGATAAATTGTCCAAACTCTCATGGAGCTCCCAGGCAATTCCAAATAGGCACACATAAAAAGATACATTGCCAGTGTACTGATGTTAAGAAGGAAAAGACTAAAATGTCATGGGAGCTCGTAACAGGGGAGTGTCAAGGAGACTTCTCTGAGGGATAAGGATCAGGGCACAGTTGGGTGGGGGATCCAAGAGAGCTTTCTGTGGAAGGCATCACCCTAGCTAGTAATTAGCATTACTTGTCCTCACCCCAGCCCCACGAAGAGAGCACTGGTTACCGTTCCCCATTTTGCTTTTTTCCCTGAAGCTAAGAGAAATTGAGTAAATGCCCAAGGTCATAGAGTCAGGAAGAGGTGAGTAGGTTTCGAACCCAGGCTTCCTGGTTCTAGAGTCTAAGACATAAAAGCATGTCATCTATTTCCTGTTTGAACAGGTTGATTCTAGGATGTGGCTAGGCGTGGAGGTAAAGGAGCTGCCTCCATCGGGCTGGGACCCAGAGGTAAGTACCTAACTATCAGCTCCTTCCAGGCACCTATGAGAAGGCAGAGATCCAGACACGTTCAGAACTGGCCCAGGGCCAATAGAGGATCCAAAGACCCCATGAGTCTCCCTGCTTAGGGCTGCAGAACAGAAAAAAAAAGGAAAAGATACTGTTCCTGCCTAAATCACATTGGGATTCGGACTTCCCTCCAGCCCAACCCACAAAAACTCCCACTAGTCTACACATGCCTGCAGATAGAGACTATTAGCTTTGAACGCAGCCTAGAAAACTCCCTTAATGCCTAACTCTTCCTTCTCTGTGTTCAGCCTTGGGCCACAGCTGGCACTCCAACCTCCTGAGCATTGCTGGGACCAAAACAGTCCCTGGACACAAAAGGGATGCTGGGCTGCAGGACTGCAGATGGCTGCTCCTTCCGGACCCAGGGCAGCTGTCGCCTTTCATCTTCCCTTCCAGCTACACTGAAGCAGGGTGTTCCTCAAGCCTCCCCTCCCCCCACTTCTTCCCCTTCTTCCCAAACTCTCTTCCCCTTGTGAGATAGCAAAGCCTACTCTAGGGCCACATGATGGCTTGAATTTTGCTCTAGCACTGAGTGGTTCCAAACAAATGAATTCTCTGTGACTCAATTTCTTCATCTGTAAAATGGGAGGAAAAAACCATAAACTACTTCACAAATTGTGAGGATAAAGTGAGTTAGTAATTGTATAGTGATTCCAGTGTCCCAGGCAAAGAGAAAGTGCTACATGAGTGTTTTTACAATAAATGCCTGATACATCCAATCTGAGCAAAAGGTTTGGGGTGAGCTGAGGTATCCAGGATGTATAAGCAACCCTACCTCCTCTCCTGAATTACTGTTATATTCTGTCTCTGGCTTCTCCACCCTCAAGCTGTTTCCTAGTGAGCATTTCTCTCCTCTGGCTGCAGGGGCTTCTTTCCAAATCCAGACTTGATCACATTTGTCTCCTGCTCAAATTCTGCAGTAGTTTCCCATTGCTTCCTGGACAACGTACATCTTCTGGACTTTTAGGATCTCATCCCTCAGAACTCTCCAGCCCCATCTTTCCCAGCTTTCCACCTCCCCGGATCTGTGATCTGGAATTCCTTGAAAATGTGCCCTCAAATCTCAGGCCTGCAGGCCTTTGCACCTGGTCTTCCCTCTACCTGGTGCTTCCTCCCATCCCCTTCCCTCTGATGTTGCCCCTTCCCTGCCTAGGGCTGTGGCCAGATGAAAACAGTCCTTGAGGGAGGGAAAGGCGAGAGTGGGGAAGAGACAGCAACTCTCAGAGCTGCAATTTTCTCATTCAAACCAATAAGAAAAAGACAATAGGAAAAGGGACTCTTCAAGATCAAAGACAGGGATGGAACAATATGCAAACACTCTGGAAACTAGGAAATGGCTTGTTAGCATCCAGTGATTGCTAGAGAGTTCCTGAGGTGCTCCCCTAGGCAGCTCCTTGCTTCCAAGTCCCCTAACCTCTACCCTCCTCAGGCCCCTGGAAGTACACAGAGTAGATAAATGGAAGAGGAGAGGATGGAGAAGGGAACGGTGAAGAAAAGAAGACATAAGGAAGTGCAGTGGGGTGGAGATGAGAGGCAGAAAGCGTGTGGCTGGGGCCCCACGCCTCTGAGGAAGGAAGGAGAGGGTGACCTGGGATGCTCTCCCCTCCCCTCCCCCTCTTCCCTGGGGAGCTGCCCCCATCCGGCCGCAGCCCTGGCGGGGTGGGGGAGGGACGGGGGCGGCGCCGAGGGGAATGAATAATTGAAGTAGAGGGAGGAGGAAGAAGAGGAGAGGAGGAAGAGGAGGAGGCGGGAGCCTCCCGCACAGGGTCCTCCCCACTCCGCACCCCACCCCCTCCGCCGCCCGGAAGTCGCTCCCCGCCTCCTGCTCCGCCAACATGGCCGCGAAGTCGGATGGAGCGGCGGCCGCGGCCGGCCCGGGGCCGGAGGGGGCGGGGAGGAGCCCGGAGTGGTGCGGGCGGGCACGGGGAGGAGGCGACCTGCGGCGGCCGGGGGCCCCGGAGTGACCGGGGCGGGGGGCTCGGGGCCGCGCTACGAGCTGCGGGACTGCTGCTGGGTGCTGTGCGCGCTGCTCGTGTTCTTCTCCGACGGCGCCACGGACCTGTGGCTGGCGGCCTCCTACTACCTGCAGGGTCAGCGCACCTACTTCGGCCTCACGTTGCTATTCGTGCTCCTGCCCTCGCTGGTCGTGCAGCTGCTCAGCTTCCGCTGGTTCGTCTACGATTACTCGGATCCCGCGGGCGCCCCGGGACCCTCCGTCAGCACCAAGGACAGCGTCCCCGGCGGGCCCTCCATCAGCACCAAGGACAGCGCCACCGCCTTCCGGACCAAAGAAGTCAGCCCCCAGCTGGGTCCCGGGCCCGCGCCCTCCTCGGCCAGCGCCTACCGCCGCCGCTGCTGCCGCCTCTGCGTCTGGCTGCTGCAGACCCTCGTCCACCTCCTGCAGCTCGGCCAGGTCTGGAGGTAGGAGAAGCGCAGGTGGAGGGAGCTGAGCTCGAGGAGTGGGGGTGGCAAGGGGCTACCTGCCGCCCCAGCCCTACTCTGACCTCTCCGGGCCCCCCTTGCGTCCTGACCTCCGCCCCGCCCCACCCTATTGCAGCTCTGATCTCTTCTCTGCCCGCTTCTCTCTGACCTCTGCCCTCAAACTCTGACCAACCCCCGTGCCATGCTCTCTGATCTGGCCATTAAGGGAGAAAGGGATGGGGCAAGAAGAGAAAGTGATCCTCAGGGGTGTGAATGAGGAGGGCCTGGGGCTGAAGGGGGTGTGTGAAGCTTGGAACAGGGCCCCAGGTCTCCCTCCAGCCTTGACCCACTCCTCTGCCTGAATGCCAAGCCTCAGCTTAGGAAAGATCTCAGAAGTCCTTCCTTGCTCTTAAAAGATTCTCAGTTTGGAATTGCAGTCCATTCCCAACCTCCCAGGAGAAACAAAATTGGAGGCAGCTAAATGAATATCCCGCCCAAACTTTTTGGACTTCTGGTTAAGGAAGTGCCAGACCCTGCTGAGAAGCTGTCTGGCTTCTTCTGTTTCCTAGGACTCCCCCAGTGTCTCCCCCCACCCCAACAGGGCTGAGGGGATTTGGGATCTTCGATCTGAGATTAGACGGCCACTAGCTGTCCTTTAATCCCAGGGCAGTAAAACAAAACTGAGGCTTTCTATGAGCAGCCCACTTCCAGGCTGTCTGCTGAGCTGAGCTAATTGGTGACAGGGGGAATTCTGAACCTGGGGTTCCCCTTGAATCAGAATTGCTCTGGTAGCTAAGGCTCACCTGTGCACTGCCAGAAGGAATTTGCCCACTATGTGATCTTAGATAAACCTCCCTCCAAGCCTTAGTTTCCTCACCTGTGAAATGAGGGAGAATCCCTACTTATCTCATCTTATTGTTCTACCATTACATTTTCTTACCTGTTGGGATGGTTGGTCAGGTGAGAGGAGGTTTGTGTGAAGGCCTTGCAGACTGTAATGTATTTTAGGAACATACTAAATCATCATGATCACAGATGTGGGGAAAGCATGGAAAAAGTCAAAGTCACTATAGAGATGTAAAGGATGATTACTGCTGTTGTTATATTTATTCTGCTGCTACTTGTTAACACATTCTGCCTAACTCAGAAGATTCAGTACTGGGTGAGGGTTGGAAACAGGACTCCCAGGGTTTGTCCCAGCTGCTCACTTGCTGTGTCACCCTTGTTGTGTTGCTGAGTTTCTCTCTGCCTTGGTTTCCCCATCCATGCCTTGCCGAGATGATGTGTGTATTCCATTTAGCTTGCCCTGGGGGAATACGGAGGTGGAGCTCTATCCACACAAGGTGGTGTTATTATTATTAGCTTGACACATAAAAATATTCATGTCTACATCCAGGAACTAATCTGCATTTATCATTCTGTGCCCGAGTGGACAGATGGTGATAGATATTTTTAGATTCTGAAATGGTAACTTCCTATTCTTGGTAGCCAAAGCTTCATCCCCCTTTCCCTTTAGCCTAAAGTGGGCCAGCTGCCCCTCAACTCACTGGGTACCTCAAACCCCCTCCTTCCCTTGTTCAGAATCTACTTACAAGAAACAAATACTTCCTTCTTGAACATAAAATGAGCTTCCCTCAAATAGGGCAAAAGATGGCCATGGGGATGGGGGTGGAGGTCTCAGGGGAGTGGCTGGAGATGGCTGAGGGTCCATGGAGCTTCCTGGCTTCCCAGATAAAAGGGCTATTTCCACTCTCCCCCAGTTGTAAAGTGAGGGCGTTGGGATGAGATGATTTTGCAGGGATGACAAACTAATGGCCCAGGGGTTGAATATGGCGTACAGAAGTGTCTTATTTGGCTTGTATAGTATTTCAAAAATCCAGAGGTCTAACTTCTCTTGGAAAATAAAAAAGGAGTCTAGCAGTATGGAGCCTGTAGCAATTTAGACAGGGTATATATTTGTTTCAGTTTGTCCAGTTTCATTCCCTTTGATCACATCTGGACCATTTCACTTAGGCATTAGGGGTATGAGAGCCTTAATTTATAGTTCTATAACTATTAGTTTATGAAGCATTCACTTTGTGCCAAGCCTATCGGTTGCTTTTTTACCTGTTTCATCTGCTGCATCCCTCCTAATACTCCTGGGATGTGGTTGTATTGTTATTCCTACTTAACAGCTGAGGAAATGGAGGCTCAGAAAGGGGGCATCCTTGCCCAAGGTCACACAGCTAAGGAGTAGAAGAGCTGGGACTCAGGACTCTTGCCTTCAAAGCCCAAGTTCAATTTATCCACCCTGCAGTTCTGCCACTAAAGTGTCCCCCAGGCTCAAAGAATTATGAGTCTGAGATCCCAAGATTCCAGGAGATAGGAAGTCAGAGCTTCTGCTGCACTGAGATAAGAATGTGAAAGGAGGGGGAGGGATTTGAACGTTGTGGGCGAGGATGAGGAGAAAGTGTGTATTGTGGTGAAAGTGCTGGACTGGGGGTGTGGATCAGGAAACTCATGACTCCATCAGGGTTTGCAACTAGCTTGCTAGGTGACCTTGGGTGAGACTCTTCCCATCTCTGGGCCTCAATTTCCCTGTATGTGAAATGAGAATATCAGATCCGATGACCTTAGGAGCCTCCCCTTTTTGGAATTCTGACTCTGGGATTGATTATCAGAGCTAAAGCCTCTGGACCCCTGTCCCTAAAACTCTGGATTCTAAAATGGCTGAGGGTCTGGCTACATGGAGGAAAACCCAGACAAGATAGAGAGAAGCCACGGAGCTGGCATTCCTAGAAATTAAGCAATGTTGGCATATGTTTGCTTACCACGTGAAATGTTCCCACAATGAGCATGTTCACTGTTCAGCCGGCCTTGGTGCAGATGTTCTGAGTGGTAGAACCTGGAGTAATGAGGAAGGCGAGGTGTGTCTGAGCCCTACAGGATCCAAGCTGGGAGACTAGCCAGCCCACCTTCTGATCCCACACCCGCACTTCTGAATAAAATAATTTGAATTATAAAAATAGCTTTCAACTCCTCTAACTTAAACAACGCTGAATCAAAAGTCTGAGTCCTCGGAGGAGCTAGATAACACAGACCTGGCAGCACACGGGTTCAGCTGATAAGGCTGGATTCTGTTCCCAAACAACCCTGTGAAATGGGTGTCATTATTATTATTTTAAACACAAAATGGGGCTCTGAGGAGGCAGAGGGGGGGAAGGAATTCATGGATGCTGCGTGCCCACCTCATCCCAACAGGCCCAAGGTGAGGTCTCCAGACACTGGATCTCGTTCTCCCCTGAAACCTCTCCTCTTTAGCCATTGATATACCCCATCAGACAAGAAAATGAGGCTCAGAGAAGCCAAGTAACTCGTCCAAGGTCATCCACTGAGGAAGTGGGGGGAGGGGAGGTGCCAACCCAGCTTTTTCCAACTCCCAAGCCCAAGTCCTGTCTCCGGCACCCCCACAGGCTGCATGGGAGGCTCTCAGAGCAGTGGCCCCACACAAAGACAGACGGATCCCTGAGAAAATCAACCCTTTGGTGGGACATGAAGCTGGCTGTGAGCTGGACAGCAACCTGTGTTTTCATCCCTCCCCAGCCCTAACCCTCAGAGCTGTTAAGCCACTCAGGGTTGTTAAGCCAATTAAAGTCCTAACCCTGTCTTCTCTGACCCTGTGAGCAGCAGAGCGGCAAACCATGAATCCTGCTTTCCCTAATCTTGGACTCACTGGGCCAAGCTTTGCCCAGATAAGCATAGTTTGTTAAGCCAATTAGTGGGAGATGATCTGGCATGGGATTCCTCTGAGGCTGTCAGGATCTGGGGACCCAAAATGGGGAGGGAGAGATGGAGGGAGGCAGGCAGGCCTTTAGAGGGAAGGCCTTACTTCTAAACACCCCCTCTCTGCCCCAGCACTTCTCCCTCCACCTCCTCATAAACGCACTCAAGAGAAGTTCTGGAATGAATCAGTGACCAACTGGGTTTGAAAGTCAGCTTCTGGGTCTTCTCTCTAGGAAGCTATATTCTTGGCTTAATGGTTAAGAGTATGGACTCTGGATTCAAATGTCCTCAGTTCACTTCCTATATGTGGTGGTGACAAGCTATATAATCTCTCGGTGCCTGAGTTGTGCCTTTGTCATCTAGGGGCCATAATAGTACCACCTCTTGAGTTGTTTCTAGCTTTCATCTGATAATGTGTACCCAGGATTTAGCAAAGGACTGGTCCCACTGTTCAGTATTCAGGACCCTTGGAGTAAGTAGTGGCATCAGCCTGGTCTTTGTTCCCTGTGGAAGATTTGTTCACTTTGCACATGGCCAAGGAGGGGGCAGGAGGGCAAGAGGGCCTTGAAGCTACTTGTTCATTTAATCTGTAGTCATACATTCCACAAATATATGGAGCACCTGCTGTATACCAGGCACTGTGCTACATGCTGGGAATAGAGTGGTGACTAAGACCAAGTCCCTGCTCTCATGGCAATCCGTAGTCTAATGGGGGAAACCAATAAACCAGTAAAATCAAATATAATATATATTGTAAATATAATACGAAATCTAACGGGTCAACTGGTAAGTGCCATGGATAGAGTGAAACAGCGCAGGGGGCTACGGAATCCCAGGGAGGAGGCTGTGGCCCTTTGAGGGAAGGTGGTCTGGGCAGGGCCCTGCCAGGAGGGGGCATGTGGGCAGAGGACTGAATGAGGTGAGGGTGAGCTATGTAGAGGCCTTGGGAAGGATGCCCAAGGCAGAGGGAAAGAGAAGAGCAAGAAGGCCTGTATGGGCGAAGCAGAGAGTCAGGGGCAGTGGAGGAGACCATGGTGGACAGGCTGGCTGGGGCCGGATCACGCAGGGCTTCACAGGCCTTGGGAGGACTAGGGCTTTCACTCTGCATGAAGTGGGAGCCCCAGAGGATTTGAGCAGGGGAGGAATAGGATCTTGGCTTCTGTTTTACAACGTGCACTCTGGCTGCTGGAAAAGAGAGCGGTGGGAGGCCAGGATAAGCCTGGAGACCCAGGAGGACGCTGCTCCGTGATCCAGGTGAGGGAGGACGGGGGCTGGACCACGGTAGTAGCCGCAGGGGTGGAGGTCTGTTTCAGGCACAGTGGACAGGGTATCTGTCCTTGTTATTTTCCCCACGGGGGCCAGAATGTTAATGACTAAGAACTCGGACTCTGGAATCAGCCCTATGCATCCTGCGTCTGACACTTTCTGTGATTTGGGACAAATGGCATAACTTGTCCGTGCCTTGATTTTCTCATCTGCAAAATGGACATTCTAATGATAGTACATTTCCCATGTGGCTTGAGGGGGTAATTAAATTAAATAATGTATACATAGTGTTTAGCACAGCGCCTGGAACGCAGGAAGTGTGCAGTTCTCTTCAGCCTTTACTATTTGTATTATTCTTTATAAAACGGGTCAGGGATTGGATTCCATAGTGGTTTTCAAATGCTTTCACTGCCTTCGCACCATCGTTTCAACCTGAAATCTCCTGAGTTTCTCATTTCTGATATTTTGGTTACCTATCTAGGATTTTGTTTTGACTGTACCACAGCTGAAACATGTTTATAACCCCCAACCCCCCCAGAACTCGATGATTATCCTCAAGGCTCCTCCCTGTTCTGACTTTGCAGGGTTGCTCCAGGCCAGCTTCACCACCCGCCTCCTGGGAGACCCCTCTCCAGGAGGTGCTCCCCCCTCCCCCCACCCTCTTCTCCCTGCCCATCCGGCTGCAACAGGCCATTAGAGCTGCTCCTAACAGACACAGCGGCACAGTTGGGCCCAGCGTCCCCTGTTTGATCTATAAAGACCACACAGGAGAAGCCCTGTGGGGAGGATGGAGGGCTGCCAGGAAATGGCTTTGAACCCAGGCAGCTGGGGCGCAGGTCCCTAGGGAGGGGAAGGAGGATGGGTTGGGATCTACTCTGGCCTCTCCATTCACCACCCTGCCTTTGTTAGGGTCTTGAAATTCCTCCCCTGGGAAATCCTGTCAGCCTCCAGGTCCCCCCTCCCCACCCCATCCCATCCCGCCTCCACCTGCAGCCGGAAGGATATTTCGAATGCTCAGATCTGACCTTGCCACCACTCTGGACCCAGAGGGCCAGCCTAGGCTCCCCTCTGCCCCTTGAGCAGGGCCAGATGTTTTAGCTTGGCATCAGAGCCCTTGGCCTCTTGCCCTTTTGTCTCCTCACTGCTCTAGCACTCTAAAAACCAAGCCACACACTTTTTCCCTTCATGCCTGCGAGCCGCTGCCTGTGGTCCTTCTAGCAACACCCTGTCCCATTCTCCTCCAGTGAAATTCTGCACATCCTTCAAAGCCAAGTTCAAATGCTACCTATGCTGAGAACCTTTCCCTGAACAAACCCATTCTGCCCCCAGCCCTTCAGCCCCCACCTCCCACTCCCTCAGTCCAGCGAGTTGTTGTTTTTAAAGTGGAAATTGTTTAGTTGTCTTGTCTGTTTATAAAGGAACGATAGGCTCTTGTTGAAACTTAAGGCGACACAGAAAAGGTATAAAGAAGACTCCTCTCCCCTCATTATCTGGGGGGGGTGCACAGAGATGGGGTTATGGAGATTTCCACTTACTAATTAGATAGTTCTTGTGCTGCTAAAAGATTTCCTTTTGTTTATAATCAACCAAGAAATACATGTATATATTCACCTGCTTTTAAAAGTCAGATATTATTGAAAATTTTAGTTACATTTATAGAAACTTCAATGAGATCGTTCTTTTCCACCACAATTCTGTCAAGTAGGGGGTCTGGCAATAAAGAACAAGGACTGTGGAGCTCAACCTCTGGCTCTGCCACGTGTGAGCCATATGACCTCGGACAAGTCACTTAACCTCTGTCGGTTTCCTCATCTGTGAGATGGGAGCATCATGTGCCATGGCTAGCAGGTAGCCGCTGTGAAGGCTTACCAATAAATATAAGGAACGTGCTTTGCACAGGACTCAGCATAAATAAGTGCTCAATTAGCACGAGCTAGCGTTATGGGCCCATCCTACAGATGCGGAAATTACGGCACAAAGAGGTCACAGCCTCCCAGTTAGTAAGTAGCAGAGCTGGGGTTTAAAGGGATGCAGTCAGGTTCCCAAGCCCACATGTGTGACCACCAAGCAACCCTGTCCTCCGCTAGTTCAGTGTATTCTTACAACACAACCAATCACGTAATGCTTTGGGAAGAGGAAAAAAAATCAAAAAGATATTTTTCAATTTTGATCTGAATATAAAGTACCCACTGTTAACGGGCTGAGTTCTTCCTCTCAGACTTTCCCTCTAGGCACAATTACTCATTCCTCTTCAGCCCCACAGCCCTGATCGTGTTCTGTTGTGATCGCCTGCCCACCTTCCTGGTTTTCCTACCAGATTACAAGCCTTTGGGGAGCTGAGGCTTTGCCCTTTCTTTTCTCTGGTCCCCACGGTGACTGGCCTCTGTTGCTGTTGGGGACCCTGCACCTGGCCAGCTTTGGCGAGGTCCCTTGCAGTTACTAGAACAGGAGTCTGTTGAAGCAGGCTTTGTATCCGTGGCTGATGTGGGGGGGGGGTGCAAAGGCAGTGTGGGACCCCAGGGCAGTTGTGGGCACGGCTGGGGTCTGCTAGGCCTCCATCTGCAGCCTTCCACACTGGCAGTGGACAAATGCAGGCTAAAGGCAATGCATTTATATTTGTATGAGATGTGAGAGGAACAGCCCCGGGGCTAAGTTCCCAGGAGGATGCCGGTGTGGCAACCTGGCTGGCTTACAAGGCGGGTCTAGTATGTGCTCAGTAAATGTTCATGTGAACCGAATGGTGTCTTTGAAATCAGAATCTTCAGCAGGACACTTCCCTGCCTGGGGTTCAGTTACCCCACCTGTCAAGTCCAGTTAGGGGCCCAAGAACACTGGCTGAGTTCCCTCGGACTCAGACGCGAGGGCAGGTAGCGGAGAGTGTGGGGTGCTGGTGGGCTCATGGCTCCAGGACTTCCTCGTTGTGTGACCCCGGGCACATGGCTTCAGCAGCCAGAGCTCTAGCGTCATCTGTGAAATGGGGATGGTGATAATATCCACCTCTTAAGGCTCTTGTAAACACGTCCTGAGATAATGTAAATGCCCAGACTTTCACATACTCGATGCTCAGAAAATACTTACTGCTCTCACTGTTCTTGTTGGCCCAGGGAGCAGCCCACCCCACTTACTTAGTCACAAGACAGCGGATGGAGGAGGGGCCTCAGGGGTCCTAACGCTCGCTAATCATCATCCACAGACAATCTTTCAAGGAAGGAGACTAGCTCCAGAGATAGTGTGAGGACAGATGACAACCCAGGGTCCAAGGGAGGCAGACTGTTTGAATAGGAGCAAGACATCTAGAACAATCATCTAGACAATCACTCTGTCCCCCGGCTGCCCGGGACAGAGTAGGCTGTTCCTGAGGCTGGGAACTCCTTGGGGCCACACGCGTGCAGCCGGAAGTGGCTGACTTTGGCAGGGAAGCTGCAGCTTTGGAGGGCGAACTAGATGATCTGTAAAGCCCCTTACAGTTTTAAGACTCTGTGGATCGAAGTTGGGGTCTTTACGAGGCTTAGCTGCCACACCATGGGTTGCACATCCGTGGCCAGTGGGCAAATCCAGCCTGAGGTTGTGTTTGGCCCACGCAGTACTTTTTCCCTACTGCTCGATGAAACTTTTTATTATGGGAAACTCTGAAATATACAAAAGTAGAGACAACAGGATAATGATCCCCCTTGTGCGACCACCCTGCTTCAACAATTCACTCCTGGCCAACCTTGCTTTATCTGGGCCAGCAGCATCCAATGGAACTTTCTGCTGTGACGGAAATGCTCAATGCCTCCACTGTTCAATACAGTAGCCACTAGCCAGGCGTGACTATTGAGCATTTGAAGTGTGCCTAGTGTGACTGAGAAGCTGAATTTTAAATTGTATTTAATTTTGATGAATTTAAATTTAAATAACCATGTGTGGCTAGTGTAGGACACATCGATGTTGGAGACCATAGGTCTAGACCCCACCCCGTTTCTTTCCCTTCCATGTTATTTTGAAGTCAATCTCAGACATCATATCACTGCATCTATAAATATTTCAGTACATCTCTAAAGAGACAGACTTTGGGTGCCTGGGTGGCTCAGTCGGTTGGGCATCTATCTGTGGCTCAAGTCATGATCCCAGAGTCCTAGGATCGGAGCCCTGCATCGGGCTCCCTGCTCAGCGGGGAGTATGCTTCTCCCTCTGCCCCTCCCCCTGCTCATGCCCTCTCCCTCTCTCTCAAATAAATAAATAAAATCTTTTTTAAAAATAAATAAAAAGATAAACCTTTAAAAAGTATAACTAAAATACGTTATACCATTATTACACCTTTAAAAAGGAATAATAATTTCTTAAAAATTCATATGGTAGGGGTGCCTGGGTGGCAGAGCGGTTAAGCGTCTGCCTTCGGCTCAGGGCGTGATCCTGGTGTTATGGGATCGAGCCCCACGTCGGGCTCCTCTGCTATGAGCCTGCTTCTTCCTCTCCCACTCCCCCTGCTTGTGTTCCCTCTCTCGCTGGCTGTCTCTATCTCTGTCTTATAAATAAATAAAAAATCTTTAAAAAAAAATTCATATGGTAGGGGCTCCTGGGTGGCTTGGTCCATTAAGCATCCAACTCTTGATTTCAGCTCAGGTCATGATCTCAGGGTTGTGAGATCAAGCCCCAATTCGGGGTCTGTGCTGGGCATGGAACCAGCTTGGGATTCTCTTTCTCCCCCTCCCTCTGCCCCTTCCCCATCCTCTACCCCTCTCTTAAAAAAAATAAAAAATAAAAATAAATAAAAACTCATATGGTGTTTTAAAAAATGAGTTGCCAACATTTCCAAATTGGAAATTTTTTTGCACAAATATTCTAATTTCCATCTATTCTTAAAAAATTGAAATTCCATCCACACTGGGCTCAACATTCTCCAGGGCAGCAATCAGCTAGACCTGCTCTGCTTTCTAGCCAAGGCATCCATCTCTCCTTCCCCAGAGTACCCCATAATAACAGCTTGGCCTCTCTACCTTCTAGGGGCTCACAGGCCAGGGACAGATAGAAGTGGCACTTTTTGCCTTCCTTGGTCTCCAAGTACTTTCAGATGCCACTAGGATACTGGACCCAACCCCCTTCCCCTACTGGCTCATGCCCTGCATCACAGGGACAACTCCGCCCAGGGATATCAGGAAAAGAGAGAAGCAGGGGTGGCGGGAGCAACAAGCCCTGGGCTAGAATATGGGGTACTGGGCTTTAGTCTCTGCTCTGCACCCATTTCACAGATAGGGAAAGTGAGACCCAGAGAGAGGAAGAGATCTGGCTGCATTCATGCAGTGAAGGGAAAAGGAGGTGGGAACCCAGTCCCAGATGCTTTGCTGGAGAGGGGCTGCCTGCTTCCGGGCTGAGTGAAAAGAAGAGCTGCTGGCACTGGGTGGGAGGGGAGAGGGTCTCAGCTTTTCAGCCAGAGCCTAAAATTAGTGGCAGGGAAATGTTTGGCCTTAGCCCAGCAAAAAAAGAGGTGCCGTGACTTCGTAGAGGGCTGCTAAGGAGGAGGGAAACAGCCCAGCTCTCAGCACTGCACGAAATGGGAGCCAAACGTGTAAAATCACATTCTTTTCTGACATTTATGACTCATTTGGCTGCCAACCCCAGGAAGGTCCTATTTTGCATCCTTACAGGAGAGCTCAGCATTGAGGGATAGACAGATGGGAAGGGAGCCTCAAGGCCATTCCCTACAAGAGCTTCCTGGGCCCCCTTGCAGGTGATGGGGAGGGGAGTCCAGTTTTTCCCAGAGGACCCACGGACTGCATCTGGGTCCTCAGGGCCTGACTCAGCTTGATTTGCTCCCTGTAGTGAAATGGGGGAGTCACTGTTCCTGATTTGAGATGCAGCTGTGATGCTTCTAGCTATTGACCTTGGGCGAGTCACTTCTCCAAATGCCTGCTACTTGCCTCTGGAGTCCATGCCCTTCTGGGGGGCATACTCACCTCTCACCTGTAACTGGGCTCCCACCTTGCCCCCTTGCTTCTCCCCACTCTGTTCCCCACAGAGTGCTCCCTCTAAAAGGCAGAAGTTCTAGCTAGCTCTACCGTTGCTCCCGATGCTCCCTTGTTTAAAACCTCTCCGTGGCTCCCCATTATTCTTATGATAAGGGCCAAAGGCTTCACTATGGCCCCCTTCACATCTCACTTTCTCGCCTCTTCTCTGAGCTACAGCCATTCTGATCATCTACTGTTTCCTCGCCACTCAGGACCTTTCCCCATGTTGTTCCTCCACCGGAAATTCCCTTTCCTCCCTCCTTCATCGGGTTAATTCCTGTGCTTGCTTCAGATCACGGCTCAGCAGTCCCCTCCTGCAGAAGCTTTCACTGCCTGCCATGCCTCTGCCAGCAGGGCCAGGCCCGGGCTTCCTCAGTGCTAGAGCACAAAGCCCTGTTTGGAGCATGTCTGGAACCCATGGAATGTTCGTCATTATCAGTTTACATGCTGATCTAAACAGTGTCCAGGTCTTCTCCTGGGGCCATACCAGGTGGGCTGGGTCTGTCTAGCTCACCACCAGCCCTTTCAGCACAGTTCTTGGCACATAGTAGGTTCTTTAAAATGCTGGGTGAATCAATGTCAAATAAACCTCCTCTTTTCTGAGACTCAGTTTCCTCATCTGGAAAATGGGGATCATGTCCCCCAAACCCCCAGGGTTGCAGTGAGGATTTTAGCCAAGTATGTTCAGAAGGCCTTTCAATGAGTGGCCGTTGTTTTCGGGGGAAAGACAAAGACCCCCCCCAAAGAAGACCCTGCCCTAGGAATTTCCCCAAAGGAACTTCTCTGACTCTCTGCCTCCTGGGGACAGATTCAATGAGTACCTGGGAAGGCCAGTCCAGGAGCAGGTCTCAGGCCTACCAGGAACTAAACTGGAAGCCCTGAGGCCTCCTCTCCCTGCTTAGTTCTCTGAGTCAGACAACTCCTCAAACTTCCCGCTGGTCACTGGTCAAGTGCCCACCACTGGGCTGGGAATTTTATGCCTATCACCACTTTCTGATTTCATAGCTACCCCATAAAGTGGGCATTGAGCTGAGGGGTTCAAAGCAGGAAGCAGCTTGCCCAAGAATACACAGACAGTAAATGTTGGATCTAGAATCTGAACCCAGGTCTCCCTGACTCCCAAGCTTGGGTCCTTTCCCTCTGCACTTGACCGCCTTTACTTGGGGAGCTTATAAAGCAGAGTTTATAAAGTACATTCACACATTCACTCATTCAAAAAACAAATATATATTGAACATTAACTCTATGCCAGGCCCTAGGGGCATAGCAGAAAACAGGACAACCAGGGTCCCCAGACCGTCAGAGAGACAGACAACAAATACAGAAGCGAGAAATTAGACCATTTCAGGTTGTGATATGTGTTAATTAAGAAAAGAAAGCAGGGTGACAGGACGGAAAGTGGCCAGAGGGGCGTGTAGAAGTGTTTTGGAAGGGAGGTAAGGGGGATCTGGGAGGGCCTCCCTGAGGAAGTGACGCTGAGCTGAGACGAAAAGAATGAGAATTTGCCAGGCATGGGTGAAGCTCCTTCTAGGCAGAGCCCTGAGGCTGGAATGTGTTTGAGATATTCCGGAAACAGCTGGACACTCTTGACAGGGGGAAGGCGGAGGGAGACGAGGTCCTAGAGGTGGACGCTGGCTCTCACTAGGCTTCAAAGGTCGTGGTGAGGAGTTTACTCTAAGGCATGGCACGACCTGATCTAGGATTTTACAGGATCACCCCAGGCAGCTGTGCGAAGAAGCAGCTTAGGGAGGGCAAGGAAGAAAGGGGACCAGGGAGGAGGGAGGCCGGATGCCGGCTAGGCTCGGAGCTCAGCGGCCAGTGCCAGAGTGGTGCCACCTGGTGGAGGGAAGGACTTGGGTTCAGGACATCTGCTGCTACCAGAACTGGATGGGTGGGCCGAGGGGCCTGATGGAAACCCCTGTCCAGTAGGCAAGTGTCCGTTAACTAGGGCTCATTTTTCAGAAGAAGGCCCCCAGAGGACTTGGACTTCCCCAGAAAGTCCAGTGAAGGATTGAGCCTGGGTCCCCTGACTCCAACAACTACGGTCACCCCTCCTCCTGTTTTCTCCGAACCCATGCCATGCCAGGTAAAGCTTTCAGGTCCGTCCCCATCCAGCTCTTCCCTGGCAGCCATACTGCACACCTGCCAGGGAACCCAGCCACCTTCTCCGAGGCAGGGGCCCATGGAGAGCCAAGTCTGAGTCCTAGGTCTGGCACTAACTGGCTATGGGACGTTATACAAGCCCTACTCCCTTCCTGGCTCTCAGTTTCTTCGTCTGTAAAATGAGGATAGGAATAGTGCCCACCTCAAAGACTGGCCGTGAGGAATGGACATTCTGTATAACAAGGCTTAGCATACAGTTAGCGCTCAATAAATGTGAGCTATTATCATCCTTAGTCACACCCGCACACTGTCCCCCTACAGACCCACAGAACAGTAAGCAGCTCGGCTCTTTGCAGTTCCTGCTCCTTCTGGCCAGCCCTGCCTGCCCCAAGCCACCTGCTCCCCTTCCAGAGTCTGCAGGCCTGGCCCGTGGGGGAGACGGGAGAGCTGGCCGTGCAGGGGGGCGGTTCCTGGATGGAGCCCGAGTGCGGGAGCCACTGGAAGCTGCTGTGTTTTTGGCCCGGAGCCGTGAGGGGGAGTGGAAAGGGGCGACAACACACACTCAGAAACGCCGAGACCGACAGATGGAGGAGCTGAGGATGTGAGAGACGCAGACAGACAGAAAGAGACCTAGAGTCGGGGGAGAGGAGGAGCAGGCAGGGGAGGATGGCAGGAAAGCTGGCAGTCATGCCGAGCCACGAGCTGAGCAACAGACCACCAGATGGACCAGGCAGCCAAGACACTGGAAGACAGACAGACGGACCAATAGGCCTACCCAGAATTCTAGAGACAGACAGACAAACAGAAAAGCAGGCCCAGTATCCAAAGGGACAGATAAGCTATCCTGACATCCAACAGGCAGACAGACCCAGGTTCCCAGCCTCTAAAAGCAGATAGACAGGCTGACCCAAGACCCTAGGGTCGGTCTGACTGACAGACATAGTATTTGAGAGACAACATGACCCATAGTCCAAGGGACAGACAGCTGGACTAACCCAAGGTCCCAGGGCAAGACTGACTGACAGACAGATTGACAGATAAACAGATAAATAAATAGGCTAACCCCATGTTCAAGAGACAGACACCACAACAGACTGACTGAGCCACAGACAGAGACAGTGACCCAGACCCAGAAGTGAGGGCAGACTAAAGGATGGGTCCAAGCTGGCCGTCTGCATGGAGACAGAGGCCCAGACCAGAAATCCTGACTCGTCCTGGAGACTCCAGCTGACACAAGAACCAAAACCAAGGGAGAGACAGGGCAACCCAAGCACTGGGCCCAGAAGCTTCCTGGCTTCTCAGGGACATGAGATCCCTTCCTCCTTCCTTCTACCCATTAGAGAGGAACAGCCCCCCCACCCCACCGAGGTCTGGGGACAAAGGCGACCGGACCCGGGGAACAAGGAATGAGCTCCCTCCATTTCTTGACCCTGCTGCCTACTCTCAGAGGCAACGGGGGTCAGAAGAGGTAGCTTTCTGGATGCCTGAGTAAGAGATTTCACACCCTACCTGCTGCCTTTTCTCTTCCCTAGAGTTGTGTGTTTTTTTCCCCCAACCCCATCTTCAACAATACACATTTATCTGCTCTTCCAATTTCCTCCTGGACATGCTTCTCTGAGCACAAGACAGGCAGTCAGCAAATTAGATCCAAAATAGACCCCTGAGCATCTGCTCCAACACACGGTAAAGCGGGTGGTAGTAAACCTGTCTGTTAGGTCTGGTTCACACAGGCCTCGGGTGGTTGAAGTCAGTGTTGTGGGGGGCCCAACCAGGCTAAGAAGTATCAGGGAAGCCTTCCTGGAGGAGGAAGGATAGAAATGAGTCAGTGAGGACAGGAGTTGCCCACGAGGTGTCCTGGCAGTAAGTCAACTCAGGCGGAGGAGCCCCGGGGCCTCCAAGGTCAGGAGAAAGACACAGGCGAACACTCTCTCACCTTTTTCATTCAACAAATATTTACTGAGTGCCTACTACATGCACGGATGCTGAGGGACAGGGGTGACCAAGGCAGACTGAGTCCCTGAGTCATAGGGCCGCAGCAGTAAAACAGAAAATCAATGTGTACATTAATAAGATTGATAACATATGTTCCCAAGAAGACCCGACGGGACAGTGCGGCAGATGAGAGTGGTTTGGTGAGGGTGGAGGGCCCACATGGGACAGATGACCACGGGTGGGGGGCGCTCTGAGAAGGTGACATGGGAGCCACGGAGGAACTAGCCACAGGAGGGTGTTGGGGGAAGGGCCTTCCCAGGCAGAGCAAGTAGCAAGTGCGAAGGTCCTGAGTCAGGAACGTTAGGCTGGGTTCGAGGAACCTCCAGCGCAGCTGGAGGGCCGGCACCAAATGAGGCAGTGGCTCGAGATGAGGAAATAAGCAGGGCCAGATGGTGTAGGGCCCGCAAGCCGAGGGAAAACCCTTGGACTTTATTCCAAGTGTGAGGGGAGGCCCTTGGAAGGTTTTGAGAAGGGGAATGACATGATCTGACTGGTTTTTAAAGGATCCCTCCTGTTGCCACGTGGAGAATGGACTACAGGGGGGCAGGAGTGGATACAGGGAACCCACCGAGAAGGTAAAAGATGATGGCGGTCTGGACCACAGTGGAGAGAATGGATGGACTGGAGATGCCTTTTGTTAGAGACCAATTGCACCCCACCCCCAGGTGGGATTCCTTTCTCTGAGATGAAGCATCCTTCTCTGTGGGTGGTACTGGTCCCATTTGTGGTGAAAATCAACTTCTTCCAGCTTCCCTTCAACTAGAGTGAAATAGGGTGGACTTCCTGGAGGAGGTTTCAAGAGAGGCTGCTTGGTGAGCAGGAGGAGCCCGAGGGCCTCCACCTAGCCTGTGCTCCCTCTCTCTATGTGCACGCCCCGCCTACTGTACAAATTATTTTCAAAACTATCACCTCACAACAAAGAGGAAAATGAGGCTCAGAGAGGCAAAGAGACCACCCAAGGCCACACAGTATGCAGGTCAGGGCTGGGAAGCAAATCCACAAGCCCAGCATTTTGCCATCTTGCCTTTCGGAACCCCGCCCCAGGGGCTGTGACATAGGCAGGATGGTGAGTGCTGGCCCCTTCTTAAAGAAGGTAAAACTGAGGCACGGGGAAATTAGGTTACATGTCCTGGGCAGGGCTGTTTTAAAACCTTTGTGGGCCCCATATCTATCAAGCATATTAAAATGCAGCCACATCAAACACCAAATGTAAATTATATATAACCAGATAAAAGCCAAATTGCAGTCGACTGGTTGATATCATGTTCTGTTTTGCAGACATTTAATTAAACATTTATTAATTTTGATTCTGCAGTTTTTCCCTGTGTTTTAGAGCCAATTTTTTTTTCCAGGCCTCCAACGTTTTCCTAGGCCCGTGAAAACCTCGCAGGCCCTTGGCAACGAGCATTTAGTGCCGGCTGGAAGGAACAGTCACGGTTATGGGTCCTGTTGCCAAAAGAGGCAGTGAGGTTGAACCCAGGTCCTCTCATCCCCAGACTGTGCCATACTCTTCTATGCTGCCCAACGCCACATTTTTGGGATTCAGAGGCCTCCTTTCTTCCCCCCCCTTCCCTACTCGGCCCACAGCAGCCTTGGCCTGGGTGAGCCCTTTGTCTGTGGTTATCTGGGGCGAGGGGCCTTGGGAGCTGGCAGAGGAGGGGGCAGGAGTGGGCGGGGAGGTGGGCAGGCAGCCTGTCAGGTGGTGATGGATACTGGCCCGGCCAGGGCCTCCCTCATGCTGACCCGGGCCAGGAAACAGATGGTCCTGCAGCCTGAGAGAAACTTCCAGGGTGTCGCCCTCCCCCCAACTCCCCAGGCCCCTTCACATTGGACCAGCTGGTCTCTCCTTTCTGTTCAAAGCCAGAGCCATAGGAATGGAGAAGAGAATAGGTCTAGGGGAAGATAGAGGCTGGGAAAGGTGGTCTGTGGTTCTGGGCTCCCCAGAAGCCCTACAGGCCGTCCTGGTCTCTCTCCCGTAGCCCCCCACCCCTGGTCATCTCCGCCTCTGCTCTCTGCCCCTCCTTGGTGCCCTGCCTTAGTTCAGCCTTTCAGCTCAGGCCTGGACCAAACCCCAGCCTCTCCTGGCTTTCCTCCAAGCCAGCCTCCAGAGCGAGCTTTCTAAGCCAGCAAGCTGATCACATCCCCTGACTGTGGGATAGAATTCAGATTTAAAATAAAATGTGAACTCTTCAGTCCAGAATTTGATGCCCTTCACAATTCTAGTCTTCCTATGCCCCTTCCGGTGAAAAGCCACCCCTCCAGGCCCAGCAAACCACTATCCATTCCCCTAAAAGGCCACGCCCTCTCTTGTCTTTATGTCTTGGCCTCCACTGATTCTTCCACCTGGAATGCCCTTTTGCCTCCTGTGTGCCTTCTAATCCTACCCATGCTTTAAAGCTGAGATCAAATGTTTCTTCCTCTGGGAAGTCTTCCCTGATCTCCTCCCCACTCCAGCTAAAGTTGCCCATCTCTTCTCCGGGTTCCACAGCATCTTAGAGCATCTACTGCAGATTGTATCTTGTCCCGGTCCCATGGGAGTGTGAGATACTTAAGAGCACAGGACCTGGCACATAACAAGTGATCAAAACATATTTGGTAGTGAATGAATGATTTGGGCTGCAGGGATCCTTGTGTGGGGGGAAGTCAGGGGCCCAGAGAATGGAAAGTACAGGGAAACAAATTTCTGTGCATCAGAAGAAACACAATCGAGTTTTGGAGGTGCTCAGAAGGCAAAGGCTCTGGGGTGCCTGGGTGGCACAGCGGTTAAGCGTCTGCCTTCGGCTCAGGGCGTGATCCCGGCATTATGGGATCGAACCCCACATCAGGCTCTTCCTATGAGCCTGCTTCTTCCTCTCCCACTCCCCCTGCTTGTGTTCCCTCTCGCTGGCTGTCTCTATCTCTGTCAAATAAATAAATAAAATTAAAAAAAAAAAAAAAGAAGGCAAAGGCTCTGCCTCAAGAGGTGAGGACTCCCCAACCTGGGGAGCGTGCAAGCAGAAGGAGTAAACACACAGGGCTAGGATTTGCCGAAGGAATTCCAGCATGGGATGGGAGAGTTAGACGGAGGAGTCTTTGCTTTTGTTGATTCTGCTTCTGAGGGAACAGCGCTCTTCCCCTTCCCAGCTGCTGGTCCCACACTGTGTCATGTTGAGGGTGTGTCTACACCACTGATCGGTGCTAGGAAGACCCAGGGCTGGGGAGGAGGGCCCTCAATGGAATGTTTCTGGCCATGTTTTGGGGAGGAGAGTTTGAGTCCCAGAACGTTAGCTCTAAAAGGATCTCCGGAGTCATCAAGTCCATCCTTCTTGTTGGCAGTTAGAGAAACTGAGGCCCAGTGAGGGCCACACCATTGCTATGCCTGGGACACTCATTCTGGGAAACTCTGGGTATCCATTGAGCCCAAATTCCAGGGAGTACTGTGATTCCTCTCCTGGGCTGGCAACACACAGTTGAATACAGTTGGTCCCCAGGTTCCCAAACAACACCTTAAAAATGCCAGCACTTCACATCTGGGCATAGACCCCCAAATACCTGGTTCTCCAATCTCAGATTCAAGTAATAGGATCACTGAATCTGTGTTGGGATTTTCTTCCGTGATTTCTGGGGAGATAACTTCTAGAGGAATGCTCTCTGGTTTCAGCAAAGGGTGTGCCTGCTCCATGAATCAGAGAATTTGGGGGTTGGGGGGGCAGATCTGGGTAGCAGACTCCTTCTCATCCTACACGGGCACTGCACTTTATAGGGACAGAGCATTTTCAAATCCATTTCATCCTCACAGTCACTTTGGAAGGGATTCACTAGGGCTCAGAGAGGGTCTGGCTCAAAAGCACACAGTAAATTAGAAGCGAAGTCGGCACTTGAACTCAGGACTTCAGAATCCCTTCCATACCCGCTCCTGGGTGACCAGAGTTCCATTCAATTAAAACAAACTTGCAATCATGCCTGCATTCACTCTTCAAGCTAACACGGATGGAGCACCCACTGTGTGCTAAGAACTGAGGGTACAGCAGTTAGCGGGCTGACCTAGTCATCCTCACAGAGTTCACAGTCTGGGGGAGATGGCTGCATACCCAGGCAGTCACAGCCCACTGTGGGTTAGACAGAAGCCTGTCTGGAGAGGTCCCTACCTCAGGTAGAAAGTGATCTTTTCCTGGGAAAGGTCGCGTTTAAAAGCTGAGCCTTGGAAGAAAAGCAGGAGTTGGGGCGCCTGGGTGGCACAGCGGTTAAGCGTCTGCCTTCGGCTCAGGGCGTGATCTCGGCGTTATGAGATCGAGCCCCACATCAGGCTCTTGGACTATGAGCCTGCTTCTTCCTCTCCCACTCCCTCTGCTTGTGTTCCCTCTCTCGCTGGCTGTCTCTATCTCTGTCGAATAAATAAATAAATCTTTAAAAAAAAAAAAAAGAAAAGCAGGAGTTATAGGGGTGGGGCTGGAGTGGAGTTGGAGGACAGGGAACAGCAGAGGGAACAGCAGGTGCAAAAGCCCAGCAATGAGGGAGAACACCGGGAGCCGGGGTCTGTGGCCTGTGCAGAGCAGCTAGAGCCATGAAGTTTGGTGGGAGAAAGGACTCAAGAGGAAGCAGCCAAGCCTCACCTGCCAGGGGACCTATGAGCAGCTTCCCTGTGCCCTGTGGGGGAAGACCTGGGCACTTAGAGGTGGGCTTGGGGAACAGGTAGGGAGGCTGGGGGTTGGCACCAGGGACTGTTCCTGAAGGAACCAGGCTGCCTGGGTTTGAATCCTGGTTCCACTGCTTTCTAGTTGTGTGACCTTGGACAGGTGGCAACCTCTCTGGGTCTCAAGTTTCCTCATCTGTCAGGTGAGGACAATAACGGGGCTAACCTCAGTGCACTGTAAGGGGTCAGGAACCCTGCAAAGGAAGCAGGCCCCAGAGCAGGAATGATGATGAGAATGCTGAATTAAGGGCTTACTTTATGCCAGTGCTTTAAGCTAATGAGCCCATTTGGAGTTCCCCGACGATCACAGCCCCGGAGCCGGTTCTACAGCCGAGGACACAGGCTCTGCGCGTCGCAGCGCGCGACGACACACTGCGCCCCCGCCCCTGGCGCTCGCTCGCCTGCGGGCCGGGGGCGGCTTGAGAGCCGCGAGCGGGCTGAGCGCGCGGGGCCTGAGCACCGCGTCCCTCCCGCAGGTATCTGCGAGCCATGTACCTGGGGCTGCAGAGCCGCTGGCGCGGGGAGCGGCTGCGGCGCCACTTCTACTGGCGGATGTTGTTCGAGAGCGCGGACGTGAGCATGCTGCGTCTGCTGGAGACCTTCCTGCGCAGCGCGCCGCAGCTAGTGCTGCAGCTCAGCCTCCTGGTGCACCGCGGCGGCGAGCCCGACCTGCTGCCCGGTGAGCTCCGCCCTCCCACCCGCCCCTCGCCCCGGGGCTCGCTCCTCTTCCGCAGTCCGCTGCAGGGCCCCCCCCCCACTCAGGCCCCCTCGCTGTCGGGGATTTGGAGGCCCACCCCCGCTACTCTCACCGCCCTCCCGGCCTCTGCAGACCCCCGTGGCCCCTCCAGCGGCCCACTTAACCCTTCGAGTCCGAGGGGCCCGCTCTCTCCACCTCCTTTCCTCCCTTTGGGACCCCTGGGTTCTTCCCGATCTCACCCTCCTCCCTTCCCCCTTGCCAGGGCAGACCGGACCCCATTTCTGCTAAGTCCAAAGAGGCCCTTGACCCCATCACCACACCTCAGACCCCGCCCTTCATTCCCCAAACTGTCCTGATCCCAGGTTGCGTCCCCCGGGGACACCCCAACTCCTGGACCTGCTCAGTCACCCTCAGTCTCCAGAGAGCCTGTTTATCTACCCTCTCACTGGTCTTTACTCCCTGGGGACTCCTCCCAGCCTTACTCCTGGTCCCCCTGCACTCGCCCCCAACCTTGCCCCTCCCCTAACTCCGGCAGACCAGGCCAACCCCTTCCCTGTCAGAGAAACACCCCCCAAAGCTCCTCCCACCCAGACACTGTCCATCCCACCTTCAGTGACCCAGAAGATTCTATCACCACCTCTCAGGCCCCTCAGGACCCCTTGCCCAGGATACTGGGACCCAATCAAACTTCCCACTGCAGATGTCTTCCCATGCCCTCAGCTGTGCTCAGCTTGGGTACCCCTCCCCACACCCCAGCTTCACCCTGGGGGCCTATAGCTACTAACAGTCCCCTCCTGGCTCCTCCATGCCCTAATCATGACCCCCCCCACAACTCTTCACCTTCTTTTTCGCTCCCAGAATCCTGGACCTTAATTTCCCACCCTCCCACCAAGACCCCTGAACCCTGACATCCCTATTCTAGAGACCTGGCACCGACCTTATGAAGACCAAAGTCACCCACCTTCCCTCTTCCTTTATGCTCCTGCTCCTGCAGGAGTACCCAGCCCCATCCACTCTCCCTGCTCCCATCATTGCTCTGGAAGACCGCCCACCCAGACCCTCCCCACAGCCGTCCTGATTTATAGACCCTTCCCTCCCGCCTCCTCGGAACCCAGCTCCTGACCCAGCACCCTCCCCCTCTCCCCAGAACCCCCTGACCCGGACCCACCCCTAACCCAGCCCACCCTGCCCTCACCCTGTCTCTGCAGCCCTGTCCACCTCTGCCTCACTTGTGTCCCTGGCCTGGACGCTGGCCTCCTACCAGAAGGTGCTGCGGGACTCGCGGGACGACAAGCGGCCGCTGTCCTACAAGGGCGCCGTGGCCCAGGTGCTGTGGCACCTGTTCACCATTGCGGCTCGCAGTCTGGCCTTCGCGCTCTTCGCCAGCGTCTACAAGCTCTACTTCGGCATCTTCATCGTGGCCCACTGGTGCGTCATGACCTTCTGGGTCATCCAGGGCGAGACGGACTTCTGCATGTCCAAGTGGGAGGAGATCATCTACAACATGGTGGTGGGCATCATCTACGTCTTCTGCTGGTTCAACGTCAAGGAGGGCCGCAGCCGCCGCCGCATGGCCCTCTACTACTGCATCGTGCTGCTGGAGAACGCTGCGCTCACGGGCTTCTGGTACTCCAGCCACAACTTCTCCACTGACTTCCGCTCGCTCATCCTGGTCTGCGTGGTGGCCTCCAGCTTCGCGCTGGGTATCTTCTTCATGTGCGTCTACTACTGCCTCCTGCACCCCAACGGGCCCATGCTGGGTCCCCAGACGCCTGGCTGCATCTGCCCGGAGGCCCCCGGACCCTGTGGCCCACCCGCCGATGCTGTCACAAGTCCCCCAAGGTCCCTGCCGAGGACTACAGGCACCGAGCGGGACGGGGCCTCGGTGGGGGGCGAGCGCGCAGGGACCCCCACACCACCTGTCTTCCAGGTGCGGCCTGGCGTGCCCCCCACCCCAGTGGCTCGTCCTTTGCGGACAGAAGGGCCTGTCATTCGGATTGACCTGCCCCGGAAGAAGTACCCTGCCTGGGATGCTCATTTTATTGACCGCCGGCTCCGGAAGACCATTCTGGCGCTGGAGTACTCCTCGCCGGCCACGCCTCGGTTGCAGTACCGGAGCGTGGGGACCGCCCAGGAGCTGCTGGAGTATGAGACCACGGTGTAGGCCACAGCCTCCCACGCAAAGAGGGACAGGCTTGGCTGACCCCACATCAACCACAGTGTTGAGCCCAGAATTTCAGGGCCACCCAGCTAAAAGGGGTGTGGATCTGTTGGCCCCAGGGTAGAGTGGCCCACCATTGGGTTCTTTCAGGGGAGGGGACAGCCTTGTGGAGGCCCCAGCCCTAGGCCCTGTTTTCAGCCCTGTGGCCCATTTCCTAAACTCCCCTGAACTAGGGCCCAGGGAATCAACTGGTGCTACACTCCTCATTAGCTCCCCCACTTTCATGAAGGCCTCCATACCACGTCTGGTGCCAGGGGCACCCCACCCTCTGCCCTGCCTGGAGTCACCCACGTGTCGCACCTGGCGGACCTGCCAGAGACAGGCCACTGTCTGGGGTCCATGACCCAGGCCCTGTGCTCCTCCGGGGGGGTGTGGGGGGTGGGCTGCTTCTCTGGGGAGAGGAGATCTCTGAGAAGGATGGAGGAGGCCGTGGAAGATGTGAGGGGAGGTGGGAGCGTCTGGTGGACAAAGTTGGTACAGTTCCTGTGAGGTCCGAGGTCTGGAGCCTGGGCAAGAGGGGAATTAAAGGAGGGGGTTGGGGTGGGCTGGGGAGTTGGGGCGGGGGCTGACAGGGCTGCAGCTGGGCAGGAGGAAGAACCCCGAGGCAACTGAGGGGTCTAGGCCGGCAGAGGCGTGAAGGGACAGAGGGTGTGGGGGAGGGGAACCCTCAATTCACCGCATAGAAAATGTTCCCAAAGTGACCTCCTCAGGAGACGCCCTTTGTTGTGGGCTCTGTTATGGATGAGGGTCCAGACCCCTCAGGTGAAATGTTTCCAGGAGCCATTCTTTGTTCTAGATGAGTATCTAGAGCACTTCTTCTAGATAAAGGTCTTGAATACAACAGATAAAATGTCTAGGAAGATACTCTGGGCTCAATTATACATGAGGTTCTAGCACATTCAGCAGAGGAAACTGTTCCAGAGAGACATTCTTCATGCTGGGTTAAGTTTTGGAACACTTAGCTGATAAAATGTCCAGGGAGTCACTCTGCTCTGGATTCTGTGATGAGGGTGAAGGCCCTGCTATTCTGCTCTGAGAGATTCTAGCTCCTCCCATGGGGGTGGGGGAGGGGCTCTAGAACCCCATGTGAATGGAATATTCTAGGAACCAGTACTCCAGTTCTAGATTTCTGGGGTTTATAGGAGTTCTATGCCCCATCCACCTTGGTCCACAGTCATCTTCCCCCGAGGAAATTGTCCTCACAACCCTTGAGACAATTTCAACTGCCAGCTGGTTTCCAGCTGAAAAAAATTAGCTCTGGGGACACGACATAAATCTTGGCTCTCCGCCATGCTGCAGAGGCAGCTCCCTGGGATAGCAGCTGGAAAACTGGCTTGTTTCGCTTCCAATCTGACAAATCTCTAGGACCTCTAGTCTATTCCCGAACATCCTGGGGTGCCCATGGGACCCCTTGCGCATGGAACCTCCTTTCTGTCTGCGACAGCCAGTCCTGGATAGGGTTGGGGAAGATGGGAGCAAAGAAGCAGGCAGTTCTGTGGGGTGAGGGGACAGAGCCTCTAAACAGAGCTTGGAACCACCCCCCCATGTCCCTACTCCCCCATGCCAACTAAGGAACATTCCTTACAAGGGCACAGCAGGCAATATTAAGGACAGCTGCAGACCTGGGCTGGGGGTGAGGAGGCCCATGAGAATCCTAGACTATGCAAATTAGAGCAACACTTTGCCCTCTCTGGTTCAGCCTTCCTTGGGTGACAAATGCAGAAACTTAGGCCCAGTGTGGCAGCTAGTCTCACGGGTCCCAGAATCCTGCTGTCCTATCAGATAGTAATTGGTGATAGTGAATTTACTGAGGATACAAGGAGAGGGCCACATTCAGGGTGCAGGGTGACCCCAAAGGCAAAGAGGACAGGACTGCCCACATACACATATATACAAGCACACATCACACCTGTGACACAAGTCACCTCACCGCCCCGGCACGCAGGCAACTGCATAGACATCCACATGGGCCCGGATGGTGTGTGCATCCCTCCCGCCAACACACAAAGATGCTTTTACTGCTTTCTTTCTTCTACTTCCCCAACCCCTCAGAAGCCTCAAGAACCAGGCCTGAGGTGATGGGTGGTGGAGGAGGTCCGGGGCTGACCCAGGCCCCCTCTAGTGGGTTCACCCAGACACCTTTTCTTCTGCCCAAATCTATCTCCAGAGACCGAATTCCATGGCCAGTTATGCATTAAATCCCTTTGTCAGGCGACAACACTGGGGAAGAAGACCCAGGTCCTCCTGACCACTTCTCCCCTAAACTCGCTCCTGCTGGTGACAGTGCTCCAAGAGTGCTTTTGGCAACCCAGCTTACAGAGGAGGAAACTGAGGCTCAGAGAAGTGACATCAGGGTCAGCCTTGGCAAGTTATTTTACTCCCCAGCGTCCTTGAATGGCCCATCTGGCTGCCCCATTAGCCAGCATTCTAGAAGGAAAAGTTAAAAAAAAAACCTCCCCTGGGAGCTGGGAGTCCTTACAGCTCCAGAAGCCACCAGGAACCAGGGAATAGGAATGAGCCAGCAGTGCTAAGACATGGGATGAGGCTCTCAGGGAAACCAGGGCCACATTTTTGGACCTTCCTCCATCCCACCCCCCGCATCTCTGTCCCACAAAACCCACCTTCAGGGCCTCTGCCTGCAAGGACAACCGAGCCCTGGAAATGGCCACAGTCAAGGGCCCTCAGAGAGGCCTCAGTCACCTTCTCCTTCTCACCCCCAGGAAAGAGCTTAGCCACCAAGGACCACCATATGCCCAAGAGCTCAGGACCCCATCCCTTCTTGTCCTGAGGTCATGCTCTCCACTGGCCTGTCCCCCCACTTCATCTGGTCCCTGTCAGTCCTCTTGCTTCACTGAGATAGAGGAGTCAGAGTGGGGAAAGGGCACCAGCCCATTCGTGTTGTTGTTTTTTCTGTGACACAATCTACCTCAGCCAGCCCCCCTCCCTGCCAGAATTGGACCCCCCTGGGTCCCTGCCTCCTGCTCCCCATTCTCTGTCCTGCATCCCAGCCTGGCTGCTTAATTCTTCCCAGAATCCCTACAGGGTCCTTGCAGTCAGAGAATATTCCAGAACCACAGTCCAGAGGGACCCTTAAGGTGCCCTAAGCTACCTGCCCTCCACATCTATTACAGAGGAGAAATGGAGGCCCAGAGAAAGCCAGGGACTTGCCCAAGATTGCACAGGAAGTTATTGGCAGAGTTAGGCTTTTCCTGGAGCAGAGAGGTCGTTGGGTCCATCTTACTTTTGTCAGGAAGAGAACAGGACACTGAGTACCAAGTTCGCCCTCAGTATCTCTACCCACAGGAGACACTATCCCCATTTTCAGGGTAGACTTCTGTCTCAGTTTTCTTGAACTGATCCCCCAGCTTATTGACTGGGCTCCCCAAACCTCTCCAGGACCACACACCCCTCATCACACCTCCCTGCACTGATAAACCATGTGCCTTGTAACTGTCACCCCGATTGGACAGCACAGACCTCCACCCCTCCCCAGCAGGGGTTTGCCAACAGGGAAGGCGTTCTTGGTCCCCTCCTCTCATCTGTCCCACTGTTGTGTCTCCCCCAGATCTGCCTTATCCCCAGCCAGCTCCCTGCTACTCTGAGTCCCACAGAGGCGTGTCACCATAAGAGTTGGGGAAAGCAGAGCCCAGGGAGGACAAGACCTAGTGAGGGCCAAGGGGGCTGGAAGTGTCTAGGGCAGCTCTTATCTGGCAGCCCGATGCCCTCCTAAGGGGCTAATGTGCCACAGGTCCTTCCCTTGGAGGTCACCTGGGCTTGGAGTTCACAGAAGCCACAGGCAGTGAGGACGTTTCCCCAGACAGGAGTGTGTGGGTTGCAAGTTCAAATGCCTTCAGGTAATGAAGGAAAGGAGAGAAGAGCAAGTGCTATACCGCAGGGAGTGGTGGGGACTCTGGGAGACGGGGGAACACCTGCCCCTGCCGATAGGACCTAAAGCTCACATTTTTGAAAATCCCTGTGCTGGTCGAACTAATCTCAGATTTGGCCCATGGGCCACCAGCTTGAAATCTCTGGTTTAAAATGTTGAGAAGGTTCTAGGAAGCCATGCAGAATGTGATAACCCCTCTGGGGAAGTCAAGGACAGAGGCCCTGGCTTCCTCTGAGAATTTTTTAAACCCCTACCAACTGACCACTTGAGAGCTGTCCTTTCTTCCCCCTCATCTGAGAAGTGGACAGGGGAGGGAGACCTGGGCCTTCACAGGGTCCCTGCCTGGGGAACATCATCTGATAAGGGCTAGAGGCCCCTCCATGCCTGAAGGGGGCAATTTAGAGACTGGGGTCTTCTCCAGGGTTGGGGCCCCCTGTTAGGAGGAACCTGCATTGTGTGAAGGGAGAGTCCAGGGAGAGGATAAGGACTGAAAACTAAGACCCAGCTGCCCCCATCTCACGCTGGCCCCCATCTCAAAGCTGGAGGTAGGGCCTCCAGGGGGAGGAGCTACAAATTTCTATACTGATCTGCTTTGTGAGGTCTCATTGAAAGGGACAAAATGAGTGCCAAGCCACCTGGGCAACAGCGGGCATGGTGGCTGAGCGCCCTCTTCCCAACAAGACCCTGGATCTGGAGTGGGGCAAAGGGACTAGAACGTGCCATTCTGGTTGGGAAGGGGCTAGAACATTCCTGGGTCCTCGGCTGCTGCAGGTGGAGGCAAGAGGAGGAAGAGCAGGAAACTGTGGAAGTGGGAAAGGAACGTGCCCCTTTCAGGAACGGCCTGGTTCCTGGAGGCAGAAAACTCCCTAGTGGGGAGAAGGCTGGTCCTCTAATGCCTGGCCTCATCCACGCTTCCGCGATCACAGCAAGGTGGGCGCTGCCCTCTCCCCAGCAATCCTGGCCTTTTTTTCTATGCACAATCATTGTAAGGGCACCCCCAGGCCAGGCTGAAGGGGTGGGGGCCCCGGGGCACCGGCAATAATCCCAGACTGGAAGGTAGCCTGAGACAAAAGCAGGAGAGAAGGGCACTGGGGGGAAAAGGATATTCCTCCATCTCTCTCTCATCCAAATATCCCAGAACCCAAACCAGACATGTCTCCATTGGGCTAACCCACCAAACTTGGTAGGGAGAGGGAGGGTGCTCTCAGATAAACACAACCCCCAACCGACCCCCTTGGTTTTCCAAACTAGTAAAATAGCTAGAAAGGACCTGAATGATTCCCAGAGCCCCCTCTTAGAATTTTCACCCCTGAGGGTCCTATAGTTTGGGAGATTTTTCTTCCAAACAAGCCTCACTTCTTGAAGAATAATTAATTAAATTAACTCAAGCTGAGCTTCTGATCATAGATAAATGCTACCCAGGCCTCAAGTTAGCTTTCAGGGCTTGAGGGTGGGGGAATATTTGTATTATATTGGAGGGTTTAACATACAATTCTCAAGAGCACTCGAGGGCCCCCATTCCTGCCTCCACTGATCCTTAGGGATCCCAAGGTGGGAATCTGGTTTGCTCATCCAGAATCTTGTTTTACTGAAGGGGAAGGCCCAGAGGCAGCCAGCCCAAGGTCACTGGGCCAGTTGGTGGCAGGGTGGGACCAGAGCCCATGTCCTTCCGGGTCCCACCAGAACATTCCCAGCACTGACGCTTCCCCTTCCACTGTCTCCATCTCCAGGAACCACTAGCCATGATTGAGGGGCTGATTTCCCTCCCTCAGCACAATTCCGGGTGATTCTCCCCTCCAGGTTCTTTCTGCCCTCCCTAATCGGCCCCCACCCTTGCCCACCTCTGTTTCCCATTCCTGGTTCCACCTCCTGGTATTTACTACATCTGTGCCATCCTTAGTCCCCCCGCCCCCACTCACCCCTCTGCGCTTCCCCCAGGAGGGGGCGGAGACCCCAAGCTGGGGCGTCTGTACTGAGACTCTTTTGTACACCACAAACTTTTTGTATATTTTTAATTTTGCTGCGACATGAGATATTAAAAGTCATTTCAGTACGTGCTGCTTGTGTCCTATTGTTTTGGTTGTTCCTGGCCAGAGGAAGGCGAAGAGGAAGTAGGGAGAGGGAAGGAAGGAAGGACATCTTCTGCCACGATCCCTCCGATCCCTCCAGAGACAAAAGCATTTGGTTGGGAGAGGAAGAGGAGAGTACACAGAAATCCCTGTTGATTGGACAGAACTTCAATCAATCAACTAGAATGTCCCCCCCAACCAAGGTTTTAGGGATTATCTCCAAACTCTTCATTTTACAAATGAGGGGAAAAAAGAGATGCGGCTGGGGACAGACTCGCCTGGAGTCCCAGAATGAATCCTAGACAAAATCAGAGCCCAGACTGAAGTTCCTGACGCCACTAAACCAAATATTTGTTGACCACCTATTATGTGCCAGGCACACTTCTAGGTACCCTGAACAAGAAAAATAAAAACAAGCATGGTCCCTGCCCTCATAGAGCTTACTTTCCAGTGAGTATTGCCCTTAAAGATCTCCCTGCCTGCTGGGTTTCCACCCTCTATCCAGTGGTTCTCAAACTTCAGAACGCACAGAATCATTGGGCATAGAGGGGGTTTTGTTTTAAATGCAGGTTTCTAGCTCCTGAAGGGAGGTGGAAAGAGCTTGCCCGGAAGTCTGCATTTTAAAGTTCTCCGGGGGGATTCTGGTGCAAGGGGTTTGAGAACCTCACTTTGAGGACCACTGCTTTGATGCATCCTCATCCTCTTACAAATCTGATCATGACAGTTCCTTTCTTTAGAACCTCCATGGCTCCCCAGGGCCTTCAGGGTAAAGATTGAAACCTTTGCGTGATGCTGACTTTTCACTACCGGGCCCCAAATACTTCTTGATCCTTATCTCCAGCGTTACCCCACCTGGCCCTCATAGCCTCCCCCAACCATTCATCCTCCCGTTTTTGTGAGCCTCTCCTGGCTGCCACCCAACACCCTTTCTGACTAGACTCTCATGCAGGTGGAGCCCCATTTCCTGCGGACCCTCATCCCAGTGCTCAGGGAATGTAGCCGCCATTTGGCCCCAGGAGGCAAGTCACAATTGGCCCAAGACAGTGGTTATCAAGATATGGTCCCTAGACCAGCATTACTGGAAGTTTTGTTAGAAATGCTGATTCTCAGGTGCCACCCAGACCCACCTAATCGGCTACCTGTGGGGTTGGGTGGAGAGCAACATGTTTTTATAAGTCTTTCAGATGACTCTGGTGCTCACTCAAGTTTGAGAACCACTAGTCCAAGATCATTCCCCTGACCTAGGATTGGTGGGTGGGGGCAGGGGCAATATGACTCAATTCCGGGAGGCAGAGACTGCTATGTGTTCCCCAGTATCCGTGCTCCCTTTTGTCTGTAAAGAGATTTTTAGCTGGGTCCGGTGGCCCCCTAGAATAGAAGACTACATTTCCCAGCCTCCTTTACAGTTAGGTGGGGCCAAGGAAACCAGTTCTAGTCAGTGGGATGTGAGCCCTAGAATTTTGTACTACTTACAGGTCATCCCTTTAAAGGCAGGGGTTGTGCTCTCCCGGCTGGGTTTACCCTTCCTATTGGCTGGACCATAGTTGTGTTGAAGGTGATAACAAAATCCTAGTATGGCATAGCAACAAGATAGGAAGCCCCTGGTTCCCAGACCCAGCAGTCCTGGGTACGCTGCCCTGAACTGCTTAGGTGATAGAAGAGAGAAACTTCTATTATGTTTAAGCCACTGTTATTTGTGTCTTTGTTGCAGCCAAAATATATCCTGGCTAATACATCTGGCTCCTAGACTTCCTAAGGGAAGTCTTTTGAAGCATCTGTGGGACAGGTGTTCCTTCACAATAAAAAGACACACAAGAAGGGGCTCCTGGGTGGCACAGCGGTTAAGCGTCTGCCTTCGGCTCAGGGCGTGATCCCGGCGTTACGGGATCGAGCCCCACATCAGGCTCCTCTGCTATGAGCCTGCTTCTTCCTCTCCCACTCCCCCTGCTTGTGTTCCCTCTCTCGCTGGCTGTCTCTCTCTCTGTCGAATAAATAAATAAAATCTTAAAAAAAAAAAAAAGACACACAAGAAGGGGAAATGCTTCAGCCGCATCAAGGGTTGATGGCAACAAAAGCAGGATAATGATGAATGACATCACGTCTGTATTACTCCAAAAGCCGCTGCAGCCATCTGGCCAACTGTATCAGTTTGTTAGGGCCGCCATAACAAAATACCACGGGCTGGGGGGCTTAAAACAACAGAAATGTTTTTTTCTCACTGTTCCGGGGGCTAGGAGGAGAGATCAAGGTGTCAGCAGGGTTGGTTGGCTCCCTTGTTGGCTTGTAGGCCTTCTTGCTCTGTCCTTGTGTGGTCTTCCCTCTGTGTGTGTGTGTGTGTGTGTGTGTGTGTGTGTGTGTGCCTGGTATCTCTCTGTGTGTCCGATTTTCTCTTCTCAGGATACCAGTCAGATTCGATTAGAGCCCACTCCACAGCCTCATTTTAACTTAGTTACCACTTTAAAGGTCTTATTTCCAAAAACAGCCACAATTCTGAAGTACTAGGTGTTAGGGTTTCAACATGTACATTTGGGGGGACATAATTCAGCCCATAACAGCAACACAGTAGAAAATGTATGGAACTTGATGCCATTTTGGGCTGCTCGATTAGCCAGCCCTGAAATCACTGGTCTTTGGACTTCTTGTCTTGAGAGGTCATATATTTCTCTTACTGTCAAAGCCCTTGGATTGGGCAGTCTCTTCTCTGCAGCCCAAAGCATCACATCCCAGGCACTGTGTGTTGGCTCAAGCTGTTTCCCCTGTCTCGAGTGACCTTCCTTCCATATGTCCTTCAAGGCTTGGCTTGAATATAACGGGCTTGGTGTATGGCTCCTAGTTCTGCCTTCTCGGAACAAGTCGCTTGGCCTCAATCAGAGTTTTTCCTTATGGGTCTTTCTCTCTAGTCGGATCAGGGTCAGCATATGCACTATGCACCTGTTGGCTACGTTCCGCCTCCTGTCCCATGGCAGGCATTGGTAATCAATCCCTTTTTCATGCTGACGGTAGATCTGGTTTTTATAATCTTCTACACAGAGCCCATGGCAGCCCCTGCCAATCCACTGGAGGTGGCTTGAAAGAGATGAATCCTATTTGCCACAACTGTTGAGTCTTGAGATCAAGGACTTCGTTTTACTCATCTTTTTCGATTCGCAAGTTACTTTTTTAAGATTTTATTTTTAAGTAATTTCCACATCCAACATGGGGCTTGAAACCACAACCCTGAGATCAAGAGTCATACACCTGCTGACTGAGACAGACAGGTGCCCCTAATTTTTTTTAATGTTTCAAGTTTTTATTTAAATTCTAGTTAGTTAACATATAGTGTAATATTAGTTTCAGGAGTAGAATTTAGTGATTCATCACTTATGTATAACACCCAGTGCTCAATACAAGTGTCCTCCTTAATACCCATCACCCATTTAACCCATCTACCCCTCCACCTCCCCTCCAGCAACCCTCAGCTTGTTCCCCATAGTTAAGAGACTCCTGGGGCGCCTGGGTGGCTCAGTGGGTTAAGCATCTGACTCTTGATTTCAGCTCAGGTCATGATCTCAGGGCTGTGGGTTGTAGGATTTAGCCCCTCATCTGGTTCTGCACTCAGTGGGGTGTGTGCTTGGGATTCTCTCCCTCCCCCTCTGCCCCCCCAGGCCCCGCCCCCGGCTCGAGCATGCTCACTCTCTCTCTCAAACAAATAAATCTTTAAAAAAGAGTCTCTTATGATTTGCCTCTCTCTCTTTTGTCTTTCCCGTATGTTCATCTCTTTTGTTTCTTAAATTCCACATATGAGTGAAATCATATGGTATTTGTCTTTCTCTGACTGACTTATCTCACTTACCATAATACCCTCTAGTTCCACCCACGCCATTGCAAAGAGCAAGTTTTTGTTCATTTTTATGGCTGAGTAATATTCCAGCGTGTGTTTGTGTGTGTGTGTGTGTGTGTACATGCATATATGTACAACTTCTTCTTTATCCTCACAAGCCAATTTTAATAATCAATGTTACCATCGTATATGCTTCTATTCCCATTTAATCCCTGCAGCAGCCTTATGAGGCAAACAGCATCATTAGCTTGCTTCTGACACATGAGACTCTGGGACTCTGAGAAATCACCTGTTCAAGGTCATACACATTTGAACCTATGTCCACCTGTCTCCACCTGCTTCCACTGACATTTACTAAGCACTTGATCTGTTCATGGCCCTGGGGTGGGCACTGCAGGTTATGCAGAGAGATTGCAATTTCTAACAGCATTCAGAACACTTCTTGTCCTATTTAATATTCCCAGCAGTTCAGTGATACTTGGAGTTAGTTCAGGAATAACAGAAGTCCTCATTTTACAGATAGGGATACTGAGGAATTTGGCACTTGCTCAAGGAGTTAAGTGAGAGTTTTGGTGCTGGGGCAGTCAGGAATTGGGTTGCACATCCTGGCCTCTTCCTGTTGGCTTGGCAGGCTGATGGAGCTCTCACTTCCTGCTGCTGGGAGGTGATGGCCAGGCCTGCCGGATACAGGGAAGCAGGAGGGAGTGGCTCTGTGAGCTAGCACTAAGCAGCCTGGACCATTTCCCCTCCCCCAGAGGGAGGGAAGGGGGAAGGAGAGTGGTTGGAGGCTCCAGTGGCCCCCACACCCAGAGGCAGTGGGGAGCTCTCGCTCACTCCAGTGGGCACACATGTTCTTTCTTTCTTTCTTTCTTTCTTTCTTTCTTTCTTTCTTTCTTTCTTTCTTTCTTTCTTTCTCTCTCTTCTCTCTCTCTCTCTCTCTCTCTTTCTTTCTTTCTTTCTTTCTTTCTTCACACCTCTGCTTTCAGAAGAAACTTTCAGAACAATCCAATGCATTGGCCCCTGCACGTCACAATTTCCAACTGCTTTCTCATGCATAGGGCAAGGTCTTTCTCACCACACCTCTGACTACAGGGCAGAGCATTTGGGATTATTGTTCCCATTGGAAAGATGAGGAAGCTGAGGCCCAGAGAGGTTAAAATAACCAATATAGCAAATCAGCTCCAGAACTGGGGCTTCCAGAACCCAGGTGTCACGGCAAGGTGTGGATGGGTCCATCGGAAACATCCCAACTGCCCTGGGTGGGACATGCTGACCCCACAGGCCCTAGAGATAAGGAACTAGCCTTCAGATCCAGACTGGCCAGAAACCCCAGGTACTCCTCTTATAAACTTGATGACTTCTTTGGGTCAGCCTCTGCGGTTGCACCTGATTTTTCGATCTGTATAATAGGTATCATGATACTCCAATGTCATAAGGAATAGGACAGATGAAAATGCAAAGTGCTCAGCAGAGAACCGCAAAGGGAAACTCGCCTCACTAATATTCTCCCAGGAAACAGTAAAACAGCGCAGGACACACAGACACATAGATAGGTACATAGTTAATAGTTGCTGAACATTTCACATGCATCAGGAGTTCTTCTAAGTGCATTTAATCCAAGGTCACCATGAGGTCAGACTGCTATTATGCCCATTTTATAGATGGGGAAACAAGTGGATAAGAGACTTACCTAAGGTCATCAACCTAGTAAGCGACAAAATCAGGATTCAAACTCAGGCAGCTTATCCTGGAAGCCCATGAATACTGCCTCCCTTAATGGTAACGATTAATTTTTAAAATCCTAATTTGCTCGGACACAGGATTCTATAGTGTAGGAAGCATTTTCCTACCCACTCTGGCATTTATTTCTCCCCACATCAGCCTGAGAGGGAGGCAGGGTTTATTCCTACTCCACGGAGGAGTGGGCAACCGAGGCTGTGCAAGAGGGAACTGACTTGCCTGGCCAAGGTCACACATGAAGGTCAGTGGCAGAAGTAGGGTTGGAATTTGGGATTCTTGGACTCCAAATTGGGGGGCCCTTCCCCAGCCTTACTCGGTCCCCAAGTTCCCTCACCAGCAGGGCTTCTGGAGGGAGGCTTGAGGCGTTTTCCCCTAGTCAGCTGCTCTGGCTGGGCTGCCTTCCACTCTTAGCTGCAGGGACTGAGCCCTGTGTCCTCCACCCGGCCTCCAGCCCCCCACCTCTGCTCACTATCAGCCAGCCAGGAGCGGCAGGAACTCCGGGGCTGGTGGAGTTTCCGACCAGGCAGGAAAAAGAACAAAGGAACTGCGTGGGGAGAGAGGGTGGAGGGGATGGCCAGGAGGGTGACAAGAGTGGAGGGGACTCTTCACCATGGAATATGAAGTCAAGAAAGGGAAAAAGGTAGGTGGGAGTTTGGGAGGGATGCAGGGGAGAGAAATGTCCCTGGGGCTGGTGAAGTGGGAGGCCTGGGGTTGGGTTGATGGGCAGTGAGTGGCATGGGTAGAGTCTTTCCTCTCATCTGAAAAGACCGTCCTTCCCACACTTGGGCACTCAGACATTTGGGCTCAAGCTCCCTAACCTGTCTCCCCACTCTCAAGTGGCGTCTGCCATCCCTGGAAGAGACAGACAGACAGACGGGCACCTTCCAGGGAAGCACTGCCAGAGAGATTGCTTTGGGAGATACTCCCAACCTGCTTCCACGTCTTTCCTGGGGGTCCTTCAGACTGAGAGACAAACAGACACCTAACAAACCTGTTCCTCTGCTCCTTACCTCCCCAGACAGGAGGACCTCAGCCAGGGCAAATTCTGTGCTATAAGGCTGCCTACCCGGGTACTTCTCCTCTGCTGGGTTCCAGCCTAGCCTGCCCCCTCCCCATCTTTATGCCAGGACAGCTCTGCTTCTGAGACCTTGGCCTGAGGGTCATCCCCCCCACCCCCTAGATCCTCACCCTTCCTTACAGTCAGAAGTGTTCTAGTCTGGTTCCCTGGGCGCCTCACCTGGTTGTCTTTGCCATTCGGGGGGTCCCTCAGTTTCCAACTCCCACCCCAGCCCTCTTCCTCCAAGAAACCTAGGTCGGGCTGGTCTGAAGGGCTCCCGTGTGAATCATGAGGGCTCAGAAGGGAGTCAAGACATAGTGTTTCTTCTCTCTGGGTTCATTGCTTCTCTAGATATTTACTGAGCACTTATAATGTGCCAAGCACGGTGGTTGGTACTGGTGAAGATATAATGGTGAGCAAATTCAGACAAGGTCTCTGCTCCCTCCCTGGAGCTCGCAGTCTGGTGGGGAAGGCAACTCTTAATTCTTTTTTTAAAGCAATAAATATAAAATTGTGTAAGAGACTCCATACACGGTGCTGGGATACAGAATATTATAGACTGGTCAGTGTGAGATGAGATCTGATGCATGGAAGGAAAGGGGGTAGGGAAGAGCATTTCAGGCAGAGAACAGCATGTGCAAAAGCTCCACAGTGGGAAGCAACAGAGCAAGTAGGGAGGACTGAAAGATGGCCCTGTAGCTGGAGGGCAGGAGCGAGGGGCCGTGCAGGGTAAGATGAGGCTGGAGGGGTGGGCAGGGCTGGACCATTAAAGGCCACAGATAAAACGTTTACCTCTCCACTCCACACACACACACACACACAAACACACGCACACGCACACACTCACACACACACACACACACACACACACACACACACACACTCGCAGACACAGAATAAAGTCCCAGCTCAGTAGCCGGCATTCAGGCCTTCTGTGGCCCATTCATCTCATCATTCAGCCTCAACGGACCAGCCTCAGCCAGCCCCGGGGCTTTGCACGCGCCATGCCCTCCGCCTGGAATGCCCTTTCCCTGATCATTTGTTCTCATTTCTCAGAACTTCCAGATACTTCATCTAAGCTCCAAGATACTGGTCTTAGAATATGAGCTGGGCCTGTACCAGAATCACCTGGAGTGTTTGTTAAAACATAAATCACTGGGTCTCACCCCCAAGCTCTGATCCGGTATCTAGGATGGAATGGGAGAATGTGCATTTCTCCTAAGTTCCTGGGTGCTGCTGCTGACCCAGGAACCATACTCCCTGAGAACTGCTCTACGGTAACGCTCACACTTTGCCGTGAGATTTAGATTCCCCTGGGTTGCGCTGGAGCCCTGGAACTGGCTTCTTGAACCTTGCTGTAGGCCATTTTGTATGCAGGTGTCTGCTGGATTCTCCTTAAACGTACTTACTAACCATTTCTAATTTGGGGGAAAGCTCAGAGGATAGGGTGACAAACACCTGTGCATTCACCACTCAGCCACATGGAATCTTAATATTTTTCTTACTTGCCCCAGCCTAGACCCACGCCTTCAGCCCAGGCCTGGGCCTTAGCCGGCCCTCCACATCACCTGAGTGTTGAGAATGGAGGTGTTGGAGCCAGACTGCACTAGTGGTTCGACTGCTACTAGCTGGTGACCTTATCAGCTAGTTCCTTCTCTGAGGCTTAATTTCTCCATCTGTAAAATGGGATCACAGAGGTACTCCCTTTGCAGACTCTATGAGAATTAAATTAGGTACTATGTAAGGAAGTAAAATGCCGAATGTGGAAGTGCTCGATAAAGTTAGTTGCTGTTGTTACTGTTGTTCCCACCCCCCCATCTCCCTGCCTCTCCCCCTCCCAGGGCTTTGTATCCCCCATCCGGAGGCTGGTGTTCCCCAAGGCTGGGCGCCGGGCTGCCTTTCGGACCAGTGTGAGTCGCCGGCCCCTGCACTCGATGCCCCTTTACCCCCCTGACTACCTCATCGACCCCCAGATTCTACTGTGTGACTATCTGGAGAAAGAGGTCAAGGTATGTATGGGATGAGGAGAAGGGTGGGCAGAATCTTGGGATGAGGAGTAAAGGAGGTGGAAGCTTTTCCTCAACTCTCTCAGGGCCCCTGGCTGGGTCTGAAAATGAAGCCGACAAACACAGATGAAAGGAGAGAAGTGTGCACATTTTATCCAATGTTTACACGTCCACGAGAGCCTTCATAAGAGATGGAGGCCAAAAGAAGTGACCAGAGCAGGAAGCTTTTATATCTTTTTGACAAACAATAAATTTATGAAGAACTGACAAGGCAGAGGGGTTTGGGCTGGGGGAGTAAAAGGTGAAGAAATAACAAGGTTTGTCTAAACAGCCTTCTCGGCCCTAAATTCCCTGTGTCTGGTGAGAAGGAGGTCTCCCTCCAGGGACACAAGGGTATCTTTCAGGTGGGAGATTTATGTCCTGCTTTCAGGGAAGAGGGGTGGGGGGTGGGGGAAGGTCAGAGTAACCTTCCTGCTTCTACCATTTTCTTCGACTCCTTCAAGCTTAACATATTCAGTGTGCCAAGGTGCCAAATTTGGGGATAGCGTGTTCTGGACCCCACGAGGAGTGACTGTACCTCTCCCTCACACGAAGCCCTCACCAGCTCTGTCTACACAGGGGAGGCTCAGGGGAAAGAGACCCGGGCTCATGCCAGCCTAGCTCCTGCCTCATGCTGCGGACCCTCAGCAAATGACCTCCACCCGCTCAGCCTCAGTGTTTCCATCTCAACATGGGGCTCAAAGCCTACCCAGAGGGGAGAGCAGATGGGAAAAGCCATACCTTCCTGTGAGGTTTTACCACAGTAAGGTTGCTAATCAGGCAGTGGGTAAGCTTGTTAAAGGAAGCCAGTTCAGCAAGCCAGAGAGGACTGAGCGCACTCAAGGGTTTTACTGTTCGTGAGCACCATGAAGGAGGATTGGAGAATCCTCACTACCCAAGGAAGATTGATACGGGGGTGGGAGCGTGTTAGATTTGGCAAACACAGCCTGCCCAGTTAAATGTGAATTTCAGAAAAGCAATGAGTACTTGTTTAATATTAATATGTCCCAGATATTGCATGGGACTAAAAATACTTTTTTAAAAATTTAAAAAGTATTCACTGTTTATGTGAAATTCAAATTTAACTGGCATCTTGTATTTTACCTGGCAACCATATATGGAGGGTAAAGCTAACCAATAAATCTACTTAAAAATTGGGGACTGAAATTTCGTAGAGAATAAAAGAAGAAAAAGTTTGGTGGAATTCACCTAGAAGAACAAAACTAAAAATTAAAAAAAGTTTATTTCTTACATTAAATAACATTAAAGTTCGTGATAACATTAAGTTATAACTAAGAATGAATGAAGAATTATTGTATTGATTTGGGACATCATTTTTGGGGGTCTGGCTTCTGTGTCCACCTTAATAGCTATTATCAGGTTATTATTAATTCAGATATTTCTACCTCAGTCTATATACATTGGGTCAGTGAGGAGTTCTGGGTTATCCAAGGCTTTAAGGTGACCTCTCTGTGCCTTTCTCCCACCCCTACCTCCCATTTCCTGTCCAGTTCCTGGGCCACCTCACCTGGGTTACCTCCTCACTGAACCCCTCCAGCCGCGACGAGCTCCTGCAGCTGCTGGACACGGCCAGGGTGAGGCCCTGGGGAGGGTTAGGGCTGGGTCTTGTCCCCTTCTTCCTCTCCCACCCGACCCCTCGGGGACCCAAGAGCTCCGACCCACCCTGCAGCAGTTAAAGGAGCTGCCGCTGAAGACCACGGCGGAGCAGGACAGTATCCTGAGCCTGTCGGCCCGCTGCCTGCTGCTCACCTGGCGCGACAACGAGGAGCTAATCCTGCGTATCCCCACGCATGAGATCGCCGCCGCCTCCTACCTCCAGGACGATGCGCTGCACCTGCTGGTGCTTAAGACCGGTACAGCGGGCAGGGCGGGGAGGCGAACCGGGAGAGAAAGGGCCCTCGCTTCTAGTTTTGGGAGAGGCGTGACCTGGAGTGGAGACGGGGTTGGGTTGCAGCGGAAGGATGGTGTGTGATGGAAAAGGCCTGACCACAGTACCCTGAGATTAAGGGCAGGCCATGGCCACATACGCAAGAAGACGCGGCCCAAGGTTGAGGTCGAGGTTGAAGGGTAGACGGCCGGGTCCACCAGCCTGAGGCCAGGTAGCGGGGCTGGGAAGGCTGGAGGAGCCCAAATTCTGGGACCTAAAGTTAAGGAGCTCGGGGAAGTAGAGCCAGACCGCGGCGGGCTGAGAGCTCGGGCGAGGGACGGAGTCTGATCTAGGGGCAGGGCCAGATGCAGGGGAGGCGGAGCTCCGGGCTGGGAGAGCAGTGAGACAGGTCAGACCCCGAGCAGGACTAGGGTGGAGCCGAGGTCGGGGACGGGCCCCAAAAGCTAGGGCACCGCGGGGGCGGATCTGGCCTCAAGGCTTTGAAGGCAGAGGTGGGGCCAGGCGTCGCGGGTCCCCAGCTGGTCTGGGGCGGGGGTTCTGAGCCCGGATCTCCTGACCGCCATCCCGCCTCTCCTAGGTCTGGGCGTGGACCCGGTGCCAGCCGGCGTAGACGCCAGCCCCGGCGGCGCGGGGCGCGACCCGGGCCCTCCGGGCGCGGCGCCCGAAAAGCGGCGGGGGGGCACCACGGAGCGGCGCCACACCATCTGCAGCCTGGACTGGCGGATGGCGTGGGGNCGGGGGGGGGGCGGTGGAGGGCGTCGCTCTCCACCCCGCCCCGCCCTGTTCCTGGGGTCTACCCTGGCCTCTTTCCTTCTCCCTCCTGAGGTCCTACCTAGGACTTCAGGTACCACCTGTGTGCCCACGACGCCACAGGGCTTCTAATCTCCAGCCTGGACACCTCCCCCTTGCCATCCCAATGGGATGAAAACTCAAAATAGCCAAAACAGACTTGATCGAACCCCTCCTCCAGCCCTGCTCCTTCTCCCACGCTGTCAGTGTCGCCACTACCACAGTAACAATCATGAGGACACTCATTACCAGCACGAATGGAATGCCAACCCATGCCGGACAAGGAACCAGCATTAACACCTTTCATTCTCTCCCCAATCCCTAGAGGCAAACATTACAACCATCCTTATTCTATAGAGGAGGAAATTGAGACCCAGGGCTAAGTAACTTGTGGAGGGTCACACAGGAAGAGGGTGGTGGTGTCAACACTGGGGCCCAGGAAGTTCAGAGCCCGCACTCTTGTTAACTATGGCAGTCAGCCAAGGCAGAAGCCCTCCATTCTTGCCTTCCTCCCCTCCCCTCATTCTCCATAGTCTTCCTTGCTTTTATTCATTTGACCATCTTTATTGAGCACCAGCTTTGTCCTAGGCATTGGGCTACGTGCTATGGACGCGGAGATGAACAAGACATATTTGGTGCCCTTCCTTAGGGAGCTCACAATCCAGCAGACACCTTCAAGTCCTGAGCTGTCTAAACTTTTCCTCTGGCCCAGGCCCCCCAACCCCTCCCCCCACCCGGTAGCTACCCAAGTGAACAACGCAGTCTCATGGCGTTTAAAACACTGAGAACTCCCCAAATTTTCTCTCTCAGCAAATCTCCAGATATGTTTCTCCAATCAGCCTCTCCATTTGGTGGGCTAATGATCATCTCAAACCTAACATGTCCGAAGCCAAGCGCCCAATCTTTGCCCCCAAACCTGCTCCTCCGTTGGTCTCCCTGTCTTGATTAATGGCAGCTCTGAACTTCCCTCATTCAGATCAAAACCTGGCATTGATCTGTGGCTCCTCTTGCTCTCATACAACACACGTTCATTCTGTCAACAAATCCTGTTGGCCCTATTTTTTAAAATATATCCCAAACCTATGTACTTCTCCCATTCTCCACTGTCCCCACCCGGGTCCACGTCCCCTCTTCTGTCATCCAGATCATGCACTTAGATCACAGGTTCAGCTCTTGCTTATAATCTGTTCCCCACACAGTCAGAACAGTCCTGTTAACACATAAGTCACATCATATCCCTGCTCAAAATCTTCCCGTGGCTCCCCATCTCACTCAGAGTAAGAGCTAATGTCCTTACAACTGCTTATAAGCCCACCCACCTTATAGTGGTGGCTGAAGCCCATTTCCTCTCTGGACTCATCTCTTTCTACATCCCCCTTTATGCACTTCGCTCCAGCCAGACTGGTCTCCTTGTAGAGTGCAAGAGATCTGTGCATTCTGGATGGTTCACTCTGGTATCTCTGACACCTAAAACAGTGCCTGGCACATGATAAATATTGAATGAATGGACGAAGTGATGCGTATTATATTAGTATACCTTGTGATGGGAACCAAGAAGAAAACAAACAGATTGCAGCGATAATGAGGGGAGAGACCCACTTTCCATAGAGAAAGTGAGTCTATGCCTTTCAAACTGAAATGTGAAGGGGAGGAAGGAGTCAGCAAGATGAAGAGGCAAGAAAATGAATTCTGGGCAGAGGAAACAGTGTACCCTGTTTATCTCACTGGACTGTGAGGGCTTGAGGGTACAGACCTCGTCTAATTCACCCCTGAGACCCCAGAGTCTGGCCCAGTGCCTAAAATAGGACTAAATGAGAATTTGCAAAATGAGTAAATAAATAGAGTTGTTTTTCAGGAGTATCTGATTCTCTGGCCTCCTATCCAAGGCTTTGTGGTCCCAAGGAGGGCACAGGGGTTAGAGTTAAAAAAACCTGAGTGCCAAGAGTAACCCATGCTACAAACTTGCTGTGTGAGCTGGGCGAGTTACCTAGCCACTCTAAGCCTCAGTGCTTTTAACTATAAAAGATGGATACTCTCTCCCCTGTGTGTTTTGTGGGGTTATTGTAAGGATCAATCCTGCCTCTCCTGGGTTACATTTTAACTTATACCCTGGGCTTTTTAGAGGCAAAAAATAGGAAATGTACCATGGAGATGGTCTCATCAGTGATTGTCTTTCTGGGTCTTTTGCTTAAAGACATAAAGAGGTAAATCAGAAAGGCAAATTCCTATTCAAATTTGCAGTCTCAAAAAACTTTCACCCAAGATTTGAAATTCTGGCCTCCTATCAGAGACCGAAGTTTATGTATTTATCCTACTTCCATTTTTGCCCTGGGTGCCAGGAAGCTCATATCTAAATATGGCATCCAGTAGTAGGAACTACATGGAGCCTAAAATTTCCATACATGTAATTCTTCCTCCTCCTACTAGGTATCAGGACTCCTGGGTTCTCGTCCTGGCTAATCACTTCACCTCTCTGAGCCTCAACTTCCTACCAGTAAATTTAACTACATTAGGGCTTATTCTATTTATTTATTTATTTATTTATTTATTTATTTATTTACTTACTTATAAGTAGGCTCCACACCCGGCACTGAGCCCAATGTGGGGCTTGAACTCACGACTATGAGATAGAGACCTGAGCTAAGAGCAAGAGATGGACGCTAGGTGTGCCTGGGTGGCTCAGTCAGTTAAGCAGCTACCTTTGGCTTGGGTCATGATCCCCGGGTCCTAGGATCGAGCCCTGCATCGGGCTCCTTGCTCAGCGGGGAGCCTGCTTCTCCCTCTCCCCCACTTGTGCTCTCTCTCTCTCGAATAAATGAATAAAATCTTAAAAAAAAAAAAAAAAGAGTTGGATGCTTAACCAACTGAGCCACCCAGATGTCCCTAGGGCTTATTTTAGAGAAACTTCAGGAGGTCTTATGAGTCCCCCAGAAATTTGGGGTGCATTTTTCAGAGCAGAAGACTTAGAGTTGCTGCTGACTCTATTAAGGAGTTCAAGACCCAGAGGATGGCCACATAATTTTGATGGGGAATGCCCTCCAAGTTGATTTAAAGGCGCCCATAGGTGCGTGTGTGGCCCTGCGAGCCTCCTCTCACTGTTTAAGGGAGGAGGGGTGTCCTGGGCCCTGGAGAGGCCCTGAACGCTCTGTCCTCCTCCCTGGGCCAGGATGCCGCCGAGGAGTCCTGTGCCCTCATCTGTCAAGTCTTCCAGATCATCTACGGGGACCAGAGCATTGAGTGCGTGGACCGGGCCGGCTACCACTACATGTCCACGCCCGAGCGGCCGTGGCTCTGCAGCCGCAGTGAGTACTGGAACTCTTGGCAACCCCCCTCCCGATGCTGTGAGACATCCCAAAAGGCCAGGGAGGGGGGCTGCCCCAGGACTCAGGGCCAGTGAATGCCTTTAGGGGTCCTGGTCTCTATCACAATCACAGTGTCCTCCCCTAACCCCGCCGCCCTTAGTGGTTAAAATAAAATGTCAATTTTCACAATGACCTCAAACTTAGCTTCTTCACAGATGTTCTGATTGCCAGGTTCAGAATGAGGCCCTCAAAGCTGAACTTTTTTCCCCGCTTTAGTTTTTGATGTCCTTGCTTTGCAGAAATCCAAACCCATGCATTGTCTGTTTACTGAGTTGTCTAGCTCCACTCGGAATCTAGGTCAAAACCAAGATTTCCAGACCCACCCTTGAATGCAGTCAAGGGCTAGAATGAGAATGAGACTAATAGAGGCATTTCTTGAGCACCAACTGTGTGCCAAGCATAGTACCAATGTGCCAAGTCTTATTTAATCCCCATGGCAACCTTGTCGGTCCTATCTGCCACTGTATCCCCTGTGCCTAGCACGGGACCAGGGGCATCACAGCCCTGGTATTTTCAACAAGTATTTTCTGAGTAGATGAAAGAACTCTCTGAAGCCTTATGATTCCAATTTTACAAATGAGGACATTAAGGCTCAGAGTAGTCAATAAATTGCTCAAGGTCACACAGCGAGTAAGTGGCAGAGTAGGGATTCAAACCCAGGTGTGCCTGATTTCTAAAGCTTCTATCTGCAGCAGCCTTACTCCCATGCTGCCTTCAAGGCCACTAAATGAATTTCCTCAGCCACAGCCCCCACAATGTGCTCCCTGGCTGCGTAACTCCAGGAACAGTGCTCCTTCCTCCTGGAGGCATTCTGATCCGTGGGAACCATGGTTATTGGGAAGTTGGGATGGTTCATCAACTCTCACAGGATGATGACTAAATTAATGAGATAAGTCAACAAATATTTCAACAAATTCATTCTATTCAACAAATATTTACTGAAGCACCTGCTATCACCAAGATACACTGGTGAGCAAAACCAGACGTGGCCCTGCTCTCACAAGGCTTGCCTTGCTGACGTAGGCCCATGGTAAATAAATAGTTACACAAATAAAATGTAGCTACACGTTGTACTCTGAGAACACAAGCTGAGGAACCAGCCTCGCCTGGGAAGTCAGGGGGACTTCCTGAGGAAGTGACACTGAGTGAGCCAAGATCAGAAAGGTAAGGCTATTGGATTCAGAGAGGTAACAGGGGTAGGCAGAGAGCAAGTTCTCTGTAAACGGTGCTTCTAACCTCTCAAGATTTGGGGTTCTTTCCCTCAAAGTTCTTTTTTCTTGCCTCAAACAGTTTTCAAAACATTCCCTCCCCTGTTCCCTCACCTGCTATTCCCAAGACCCCCACGAGGCAGGCAGGAAGGTGGTCTTGTCCCAACCTTGGGGAAGTTGAGGGCCAGGAGAGAGGAAGTGAGTTGCCCAAGGCTGGCTGTGTGTGGGTGGTGGGGGTAGGAATCATGGTCAAAATCTTACAGCGGCGGCCTAATTTCACTCAGGGTCAAAGTGAACACCCTTACGGTTGCTTACAAGGCCATCCATGCTCTAGCCACCATCCCAAGCACAGGGAGGGGCTGAGGTTGGGGCCTCAGGGAGCTGGGGATGTCGGTCCCTGGTCCGCTGCCTCTAATAGCCTGTCTGTCTGCTGACCCCAGGTGAGAGCTGCCGCACGGATGGGACATACGCCTATGATGCCGACTTCAGCTGCTGCAGCTCCTTGTGGGTACCACCCTGCCCGCCCCACCATCCCCCCTGTGCCCCTGCAGAAACAGGGTCACTCTTCTGGGCATTCTTGAGCTCCCTGTGGGCAAGAGAGAGTGGAAGAAAATGACCCCCCCCCTCGATTTGTGCTGACGCCCTGGGCCCTGAGGGAGGGGTAGGTAAACTGACCTCTCCCGGCTACAGTGAGCTCAGAGGATCCAGACCCAGACTCCGAGAGGCCTGAGGGAGAGCCAGAACCCAGAACTGGGCCCATGTAGGCCTGCAGTTCTCTGCCTGTCATCCAGACATAGTGGCCTTCAGACTCCAAATCACAGCTAATGCCAACAAATAATTGTGGCTTACTCTAGTTTTAACTCCATGTCATAGAAAACCCTAAAAAAGATAGAGCTTTAAATAAGATAGAGCTTCCCCCCCCTCCCTTGTCTTTTACATAAAATAGACCAGGAGTTTATGGCCGTATGGTCAGCAGGGGTCCAGGTTTCTCTTCTCCCTCCCTCCCCAGCACTTGCTCCCTTCCTCAAAGTCACCTCATGGACCATGGATGATGGTCAATGCTGCAGTCATCGTGGCGGCCTGCCAGGGGCCTCAGTAGAAAGCCTCGCTGGGAGTACACCTGACACTTCTGCTTATGTCTCATTGGCCAGAACTTGGTCACGTGGCCACCACTAGCTGCCAGCAAGGCTGGGAAGGGCAGTGTTAACAAACTCACCTGGGAACATTGTTCAGGGTTCTGTTTAGTATGATCAACCCTCCCCCCGGCCCCAGGATCGAGGGGGTTCCCAGGACATGAGAATTTCAGTACTAACACCAGGGAAGTCCCAGGCAAACTGGGACAAGTTGGTCATGCCGGTTCTGTTACTAACGCCTTGGGCTTGACAGGTAGCGATCTCTGCCGGTAATAGACACCTTCCTTTTTTTCCCTCTTTGGTGGCAATATATTCGCCTTCTTAATGCTGTGTGGCCTTGGGCCAGTCCTTCAACCACCTGATATCTGCTGGAGAGATGGCAATCATGGTCATGATGAATTTTTGAGCTTGCTGTGTGCCTAGTGCTGTTCCATAAAGCACTTCATTTTTTTTTTTTTAAGTAAACTCTACCCTCAATGTGGGGCTTGAAATCACAACCCCAAGGTCAAAGTCATATGCTCTACCAACTGAGCCAGCCAGGTGCCCCCAAGTGCTTCCTTTTTTTTTAATTTTATTTTTTTAAAGATTTAATTTATTTGACAGAGAGAAAGCACAAGCATGGGGAGCAGTAGAGGGAGAGGGACAAACAGGCTCCCCACTGAGCAGAGAGCCCGATGTGGGGCTCGATCCCAGGACCCCGGGATCATGACCTGAGCAGAAGGCAGGTACTTAACTAACTGAGCCACCCAGGTGCCCCATGCTTCATTTTTTAAAAAATCAACATAGCAATATTACAGCGGTTATTGTTTATTTATTGCTTATAGTCCATATCTCTAAGTGCTGTACAAATAGACTCCTCTAATTTTTATGACATCAATTTTTGTCATCCCATTTTACAGATGGAGAAACTAAGGAATAGAGAAGCTAAGCAGCTTGCCCAGGGTCAAGCAGCTAGTAAGTTGTAGGCCTGAGATTTGAATCTGAGCAGGCGAGCTCCAGGTCCACATCCCTTAAACACTATGCTACACTGCTTCTCTGTAGCCAATAACGCAAGATGGTTCTGGAACAATTTAGAGACCAGGAGTCAGGTTGACTTTTTTTTTAGAGAGAGAGAGCAAGGGGAGGGGCAGAGGGAGAGAGAATCACTTAATTTTAAAAAGATTTTATTTATTCATTTTGAGAGAGAGAGAGAGGGAGGGAGCACACAGGCACAAGAAGGGGGAGGGGCAGAGGCAGAGAGAGAGAAAGAATCCCAAGCAGACTCCACGCTGAGCCCCTTGTGGGGCTCCATCCCACAACTGTGAGTGAGATCACGACCGGAGCTGAAATCAAGAGTCAGATGCTTAACAGACTGAGCCACTCAGGCGCCCCAGGTTGACTGTTCATTAAGCGAGATTTCTTGAGTACCCGTCATGCACCAGAGACTGTCCTGTGTGGTAGGGTTACAGTGGGGAACAAGACAAGGACGAGACCTGTGCGTGACACAGAGCAGGTATTTAACAAATGAAGAAACCAAGGTCCCTGCTCTTGCGTGGTTTACGGCAAGCATGGTTATAGTGTCTAGCACAGGAGACGATGAAATAACAGAAATAAGCGTTTAACAGCGTTTAATAGAAATAAGCATTAATGATAAGCATGAAAGAGAATAAGCACCTCAGGGTACGAGAGAGAGACCATGGGAGCCTGCCTCATCCGGGGAGCCAGGAGGGCCTCGCAGAGCTGATGACACTTGAACTGAGACCCAGAGGAGGAAAACGGAAGAGCGCAGAGGGGCAGACAGGGCAAGCCTTCTGAAGCGGGATGAAACTTGGTGGATTTGAGGAGCAGCCAAGAGGCCGCCGTGGACATTGATGGGATCTGGAAAGGCCTCGCATGCCATGGTTACACTTATGGGTTTGTGACCACATCTGTCAGAGAATTTAACCCAGTCATTGGGAGAGAGGGTCAGGGAAGACTTTGTCAAGAAGGTGACATTTAAGCTCCAATGATGAGTGAGAGTTAGTTGACCAAAAGATAAGGGGGAGAGAGGCATTCCAGGCAGAGGGAACAGCATGTGCAAAGGCCCAGAGGTAAAGAGGTATTTGGAGCATGCAGAACAAGGGTGCGATGAGGCATTAGAGGAACCAGGGCCGGATAATGTGGGGCCTTGGAGGCCAAAATGGGATCGAGGATGAGGCCTCAGGCCCAGAGCATCAGCAGCTGTGCTTTCTCACCTCCACCTGCTGCAGGGAGAGGAGCTGGAGGGAGGTGAGTGAGCCCACCCCCTTTCTGCCTGTCTCTGCAGCAATGGCTCCCAGGATACATTTGAAGCGTGTTATAGTGGCACGTCCACACCCTCTTTCCATGGCTCCCACTGCAGCGGCAGTGACCACAGCGGCCTGAGCCTCGAGCAGTTGCAAGATTACATGGTCACGGTGAGCTGGGGCCGGCAGCGTGAACAACACAAGCAAAGGCCTGGAGGCTGGAGAAAGCACAGGGAGTATTTCAGGAATCGTGAAGAATCCTGATGTAACTGAAGCAGACATTGAAGATCAGGGTGGGACATGAGGTTAGGAAAGTAAACTGAGCCCAGCTTGTGAAGGCCTTAACTAGTGTCAGCTAGCATTAATCGAGTGTTTGCTGTATACCAGGTACTGTTCTATGCACTTTTATGCATTTATTTGAATCCTCTCAATGACCAAAATGGGAGGTGCCAGCATTATCCTCACTATATATAAGAAAAGCAAGGGTCAAGGAGGTTGTCACCTACCCAAGATCACAGAGCTGATCGACCAAGTGACCAGGATTTGAACCCAGGCAGCCTGAGTCCACATCCCATGCTTAGACGCAGTCCAGAGAGACGAGATGCCCCCCAGGAGGCCATGGGAGGGTTTCAAGGGAAGTCTTGGCCAAATATACCCTTACGGAGGGCTCTGGGTCTTTGAGACAAAGGTTGGGTGGGGATCGCTCTCCGGGACTGATCTTGGATGTTGTCCCTGCAGTTGCGGAGTAAACTGGGGCCCCCTGAGATTCAGCAGTTCGCAATGCTGCTGCGGGAGTACCGGCTGGGGCTGCCTATCCAGGACTACTGCGCGGGCCTGCTGAAGCTCTATGGAGACCGGCGCAAGTTCCTCCTCCTTGGTGAGCCCCCTGCTGCCCCCCCCAGCTCAGCCAAGGCCCCAATATGGTCCATGACGTCCACAATCAGGTATCAGGCTACAGGTGCTCACTGCTATTCTTCAGCCTGCAATAAAGCCAAGATCGTGAAATCCATGGTGCGTTTGAGGAGCTAGGTGCAGAGCAGAGCAGGGACTTGCTTGCAGTCACGGCGCATGAGAAGAGAGCCCTAGTATAACCACGCACCTTCACAGCAAAGCTGGGCGAGGGAATGATTCTCCCTGTTTACCGCACGGGACAACTGAGGCTCACAGAGGCTAAGGAACTTGTCCGAGGTCACACAGCTAGTAAGGAAGGCTAATAATAGCACCAGGAATGATAATACTCATAAGCTAAGAGGCATTTTGCAGTGTCAAGCATCATCTCATTGAACGCTTCAGTTTTGGAAGGTAGAACCTTATTGCCCCTGTATTGCAGATGAGGAAACTGAGGCTCCCCGTTTTGCAGGTGAGGAAGCAGAGTACTGAAGTCACATAGCTAATGAGTAGGGATGAAAGCAAACGAAGCTGACTTGTCTGGGACACTCAGTGTGTACTAAGCACCTCCTCACATCCCTGCTGGGAGAACTGGTGCAAGTATCTCAGTTTTACAGGCGAGGAAAGTAAGGCTCGGAGTAGCTATTTAATGAGGGTCACACAAGTCATAAATGGGACTATAACCGTTACAATAACAGCAGCAAGCTAACCTGTAGTCAGCATTTACTCTATGCCGATCATTACGTCATTATTCTCTGGCGCAGAGCCGAGGAACTTGTGCAAGGCCCCACAGCCGGCCAGCGCGAGGTGGGGATCTTAACGCGGATCTCTGGAGAAGGTGGTTCCAAGGTGGGAGGGGGAGGGCTCACCCCCAAGGAGTCCCCATGCCTGTCGGCCCCGCAGGGATGCGGCCCTTCATCCCGGACCAGGACATCGGCTACTTCGAGGGCTTCCTGGAGGGCGTGGGCATCCGCGAGGGCGGCATCCTCACCGACAGCTTCGGCCGCATCAAGCGCAGCATGAGCTCCACGTCGGCGTCTGCGGTGCGCAGCTACGACGGCGCGGCCCAGCGGCCCGAGGCGCAGGCCTTCCACCGGCTGCTGGCCGACATCACGCACGACATCGAGGCCCTGGCCCCCGACGACGACGAAAGCACGGACGAGGAGGCCCGGGACTCCCCGGGCGGGGGCGACGCGGCTGAGGACAACTACCTGTAGCCGCAGTCCCTGCGGACGGCGGGGACGCACCCGCACTGCCGCCTGCGTCTCATTAGCTCCTGCCTGTGGCTCCCCGGGCCCAGGAACCCCCTCGCCACGGACGCGGGCCTCCACTCCCCCACGGGGGTCCGTCCCTGCCCTCGGGGCCGCAGTCCCTGCAATACCGAGAATGTCCTGCAGGGGGCGGGGGCTCTAAAGTTGCGGGCAGCCGCTTGAGGCTCAGCGGGCCCCTCCGCCAGACCCCGATGGGCAGCGCCCTACTTTGTCCCACTAGCTCCAGGCGCGGCCCCAGGACAACTCGTCTTTCCCGCGACTTCCGCAGCTTTCTGAGTCCAGGAAGGGGTGAGGGGTGGGCTCCACCTGCTGGCAGACTGAGAAAAGATTTCCCAGAGCCCACCGACGGCTGTTCCTTCTGTTTTATAGTTTGAGAAACTGAGGTTCAAAGAAGGGGTAGGAACCTGAGGGACTCTCCTATTTCTCCTGAGATATTACCTCAAACAAGCACTCTAAACGGCAGGGTTGCCCCTCCCCTGCTGGCAGGAATTGGATCCTGTGAAATACAGGATTTTCCCTACCGGCAGTTGAGTCAGAAGTAGGTGATGGGGGTCCCGGTCCCGGCCCTAAGACTCTGAACAAGTTGCTTGTTCAGATCTTGGATTTGGAGCCAGACAGACCTAAGGCTCCTATCCAGTTAGTGTTCTCACCTCTTGGTGACTTCCATTCCCTCATGTCGGATGCGATGGGCCCCTCCCACTTCACAGGGTGGTTCTGGGGACTAACAAAAGTCAAGACCTTAGCGTTGGGTCCAGCACATGATAGGCACCCAATAAAAGCTGTTCCCTTCCACGACGAACACTTTCGGACTTGGTCGCCGGTCCTGCCTGGGAGCAGTGGGGTGGGAACTGAGGTGGGGGTGGGTTGTAAGATGACCCTTGAGGGAAGTGTGTGAAGAGGAAATAGGACTTGTTCCTCACGGCTCCGTTGCACCCTGGCTCTGGGCTCAAGCCCCAAATGAAAAGTCCCCAAGACTCCGCAGGCTGCCATCATGGGAGTCCGGGGTAGTTGAAGAAACCTGGTGGCAGGGTTGGCGAGGTAGAGAAGTCAGCGTAAGGACAACATTCAACACGGCCTGCGTAAAGGCTTGGAGGCTAAAGGGAATGAGCCCTGAGAGGAGGCCAGAGACTCACACAGAACTGCAAAAATGTATTTGTAGAACTTTACAGAGGCTTCCATGGCCAGACACATGGTACTTACTGTGAGGTAGGTACAATTATCACCAATATTAAAGTAATATTATTATTAGGGCTTCGGGTCCAGAGTTCCATGATTTATACTCAGTCTGTAGCAAAGTCTTTCAAGGCCCTCTGATGTTTTGTTTTGCTTTATTTCGCCCCTCTAGCCACACATTGCCCACACTGCTTCCCCTCCCCACTGTGTGCACTCACCCTACGCCTTGATCTATGCCCCTGAACATAAAATACTCAACGCTCTGTGTGCGTTTACACCACATGAATGGTGTTGGGTAAAGATCTCATTCTGTTGCTTTCGTTGCTCACTCCATCATATGATTTTTAGGTTAGACCCATGTTGCTGTGAGAAAATCAAATTGCTGCGAAGCATTCCAAGCTGAGCATGCGTGGTTTTATCTATCCACCCCCACCCCCAGTGTTGGACACCCAGGTGGCTTCCAACTTCCTCTCATTACAAACAACACTGTGGTGAACACCTTTGAGCATGACCCTATGGGCCTATGTGAAAATTTCTTTGGACCCTACACCCAAGTGGAATTAGTAGATCACATATGTGTTTTCAATGTCCCTAAATTCTATTAGTGGCGTATGAAAGATGCTTGTCTCCCCACATTTTCATTAGTTTTTACATTATCTGACTGTAATTTTTGCCTGTAGGTTGGGGGTAAGGTGGCATCTCATTGTTTGAATTTCTCTGATAATATGAGATTCAGCATTTTCTCTATTTGTCAGGTGGGCTTCCCCTTCAGTGAACTGCCCCTTCATGGCTTGTGCCCATTATCTCTTGGGTTTCCTGTCTTTTTCTTGTCAATTTGCAGAACTAGCTTGTAAATTTTAGATATTAATGTCTTGTTGGACGTTGATGTTCCCAATATTGTCCCCAATATGTTGCGCAGGTCGGGTTTGTCTATGGCAGTGGTTCTCAAACTTTACCATGCACCAGAATCTTCTGTAAGGCTTGCTAAAGCAGATTGCTGAGCCCCACCCCAGAGTTTCTGACTCAGTAGAGAATCTCTGGGACCCGAGATTCTGCATTTCTAACAAGTACTCGGGTGATGCTGATGGTCCAGGGAGCACCCTTTGCAAACCACTGGCCCATTGTGCCTTCCTTTGAACGAATTTGTTCCATTGAACAAACACTTAATTTTGATGTTTTCAATGTATTTATCTTCATTTTACGGATGAGGGAACGAACTGGAACTTAAGGAGGTGAAGTGACTGACCCAAGGTCACACTGTAAGCTGGGATTTGGACCCATATCTGGCCAACCCCAGAGCCCATAGTCCTAACTGCTCTGCTATCCTGTCCACCAGCTTTTGGGATGTAGTGACCACAAGCTGAGGCATTTGTCCTGAAACTATAGGGAACTTTAATAAGTTCCTGCATGAGGCAGACGCAGAGGGAGAAGCACAGCGAGCGACAGGTCTGCCGAGAGTCCCTGGGCAGTTCTTACCCCATAGCTCCGGGGATGGAGCAATTTCCCTCACACCCTGAGGAAGTCCCCACCCATCCCGGAACTACCGTCTTACCAAAGCCATGTAACCCCTTGGTTTCTGAGGTCCAAAGGGCCCTGTCTGGGGCAGTCCAGGCTCTGAGCATGAGGACTCGGGCCCCTTCCTCCTGTAGCATCCAGAGACCCTTCCAGGATCACTTCCCATTGTGGTTTCATTCCTGGCACTGCAAGAGGGGGAAAACCCTGGGCGGGGGGGACGGCTGCTTCCCAAAGCCCTCTAGGGGTGGGGTAACAATGGGATTTCCCTTCTGGCTAGATCTCCTGGGGACAGTTTTGATCCATGGACAAGTGGTGACGTTAGTGAAATTGTCTCCAGCTGCCCCTTACAGTGTGGCTCCTTTCACTTTGGGGCCCTGCAACGTCCTACTCCTTCCCAGCGTCCCACCAGAGACTCCTAGCTGACCTTCACACCGGCGTGTTGGGGAGGAGTCCTCAGGCCACCGTCCTTCCACCACCAAATGTTTAGAGAACGTGCACTCTGTACCAGGCATTATGCTAGACAGGAGGGCGACACAGAACAATCCCTGTCCCCTGGGGAGCTCACGGCTTGATGGGGGAGACAGGTCCCCAAATAATGACAAGATAAAGTTCTCAATTATGAAATCAAAGAGTGAGCCTAGCTCTTCCTAGGGAAAACAGAAAAGGTTTTGCAGAGGGGGTGATTTACAAACAGGACTTTGAAGGATGAGCAAGACTTTTGGCAGGTAGAGGAAGGTAGACAGGAGAGCCCTCCGGGTGGGGCCACCATGAGCAAAAGGCAGGGAGCTCAAAGGAGCATGGCACACTCCAAGACTGGTAGCCAGTTCTCTCTACCGCAGTGGTCGGGCACCGCAGCTCTGGGGCTCAGACTGAGTGAGTTTTGAATCCCAATTCTATCATCTGCTAGATGGGTGACCTTGGATAAACTCTTCAGTGACTCTGGTCTTGGTTTCCTCATCTATAAAATGAGGATAATAATAGCAACACCCTCACAGATCCCGTAGATTGTTGCAAGACTTCAGCAAGATCTGTGTGAAAGTACATACAGTAAGTGCTCAATAAATGTGACCGTAACTATTGCTGGAGGAACATGGGGTGTGGAGGGTGAGAAGCCGGACTTATACGAGAGGAAAGCAGAAAAGTGGGCCTATTAAGAAGGCCCTTGAAGTGCAAGTAAAGGGGATTGACCGAAAGGGCTTGCGTTTTACTGAAGTGGGTCTGGCTGCTTGGAGAGGGTTGACTGGAGGGCAGAGGACAGTCTGGGCCCTGGGAGCTGGGGCAGGACCTGATGACTGAGGCTGAGACCTGACTCAGATGGGGTAGGAGGAAGGAAGAGGAGAGAGCACGTTCAGGGAGGGGCAGGGGCAAGAGGACTCCCTCCCAGCTCAGAAACGCTGACTCTCACATCCTTTGATTAGATTCATTCATTCGTTCCTTCCTTCCTTCCTTCATTCCACAACTGTTTTTTCAGAACTTGAACCCTGGCCTCATGGTGTTTACATTCTAGAAAGTTTATATTACTATTAAGTAATGTTGCTTGGAGTTTCCTGATAGAGTCTCCACCCATTCAGGCTTCATTGATCAGAAATTGGCAGCCCTATTGGTGTGTCCTCCCATTTCTTGTCTATCCTCAGACGTTTCAGATGAAGGGCAAAGGGTCTTAGAGCCAGGCCAGCCTGTCCTGCCCACTTCCTGTGATGGTGAGTTCACTGTCTCCTGTGACAGCCCTTTCCATCCCAAGAGTTAACCACTGCCTCCTTGCCCACCCCATCTCCCAGCCCACAATGGGAACCCTACGGGGCACAGCTACTCCCTTAGACCGTGGGCAGCTCTGCTGTGATGCCCAGAAAATGACACGACCTACAAAAACTTCTCATTTCTGTCTAAAAGCGACTTGTTCCAAAAAACAAACCAAAACCCCCCCATTTTTGAGGCTTATCATGTAGACAAAAGGGATAATGTGTTTGATGTGTAAAGAGGATGTTCCAATAAATAATAAACAATAGAAAAATGGGCAAATTATTGTACAGTCCACAGAAAAGAAAATACAAGTTACTCTGAAATGTGGCAAGTGCCAGCCTCACCCAAGTAAGAGAAACACGCATCAAGAGAACATTGTTCAGTCCCTGGATTGGCTTGGTTTGGAAGTCTGGTCACTTACCATGTGGGTAAAGGTGTGCGGACACAGACATTGTCACATGTTGCTGGTGGAAGGGTACGTTGCTGTAAACCCTATTTAACAATATCTTAAATGCATGGATCCCTTGATGCAGGAATTCCACTGCCAGGAACTTCTACATTTGCACTCACACAAGTGGAGGTGATGGGTGTGCAAGGAAAATCGTTGAGATTAGAAATAAACAAATGTTCAGGGATAGGTGGTTGACTAAACCACGGCTCACACAGACAGTAGGATGCCATACAGCCATTAATAAAAATGACGAAGCTTTCTACGAACTGATAGGAAATTACTTCCAAAATAAAGTAAGTGAGGGGGGGAAAGCAGGGTGCAGAGCAATGCACTTTGAATAGGGCTGTCTCTTTGTTTAAAGAGGGTGGGAAATGTCTTTGTGTATATGCACAGGATAGTTCTGGAAGGATAAATGAAACAGGTTCCAGTGTTGCCTCTGAGCTGGAAGAGTGTATGGCTATATAATGAGAGAAGGAAACTTGCATGCTGTGTCTTAAATGTTGTACCACAAATAGGAATTACAGAAAAGCAATTTTGTGAAAACCGCTATTGTGATATTTATTGTACTCTGTAACACCATCTGTTTCCGTGTCTGTCTGATCTCCCCCCCATCCTCCACTCCAACACACACACACAGGGGAAGAGGGACAGTGAGTTCTGACTCATTCCTGCATTCCCTGGAGCCCAGCATCACACCCAGCACAAAGCGAGTGCTCAGAAAATTTGAACACGTGTTCATAATGACTACCTTCTCCAAGAAGATCCCGGTTAGTCTAGACTCGCAGTATTCCTGCGCAGGTGTAGACCACTCCCACATTGACTATGGGGGACCTCTGTAACCAATGTGATACCTCACCTTGCTCTCCTCGATCACTCTTTCTGCGGGGAGCCAGCCCCCGAATCAGGAGCACACTCAGGCCTTATGGAGAGGTTCTCTCCGTGAAGAAAGGGCGCCTCCTGCCAATAGCGCTGTGAGTGAGGCATCATGGAAATGGATCCTCAGCCCCTGCCAGTCCTTCGGATGATTCCAGGCTGCTCTTGACTACAGCCTCGTGAAAAACCCCAAGTCAAACCACGGAGCCAAGCTGCCCCCAAATTCCTGGCCCACAGAAATTGTGTGAGATAGTAACCCTTTATAATGTTTTAAGCTGCTAAATTTGGGGCAGTTTGTGACACAGTGATAGATACCTAAAGCAATCAATAGTCTTTATTAAACATTTACTGAGTTTCTGTTCTATGGGAGTGTAAGAGAAAAAGGCATGCTTCTGCCTGCAGGGAAACAGGCCACGTGCACATGCATTACTTCAGCTGACATTTATTTTTATTTTTTTAAAGAAAGATTTTGGGGCGCCTGGGTGGCACAGCGGTTAAGCGTCTGCCTTCGGCTCAGGGCGTGATCCCGGCGTTGTGGGATCGAGCCCCACATCAGGCTCCTCCGCTATGAGCCTGCTTCTTCCTCTCCCACTCCCCTGGCTTGTGTCCCCTCTCTCGCTGGCTGTCTCTATCTCTGTCGAATAAATAAATAAAATTTAAAAAATAAAAATAAAAAAAAATAAAGAAAGATTTTATTTTTAAGTATTCTCTATACCCAACGTGGGGCTCGAACTCAAAAGCCCAAGATCAAGAGACACACATTCCACCGACTGAGCCAGGCAGGCGCCCCTCATTTATTGAGCTAACATTTATTGAGCCACTTACTATATACCTGGCCCTGTGTTGAATGCTGACTCATAGAATGTTGGCAATTATACACTGTAGGACAAGAGGGAACTTCCTAGAGTGATAGAAGTGTATATCTTAGGGGCGCCTGGGTGGCACAGCGGTTAAGCGTCTGCCTTCGGCTCAGGGCGTGATCCCGGCGTTATGGGATCGAGCCCCACGTCAGGCTCCTCTGCTGTGAGCCTGCTTCTTCCTGTCCCTCTCCCCCTGCTTGGGTTCCCTCTCTCACTGGCTGTGTCTATCTCTGTCGAATAAATAAATAAAATCTTTATAAAAAAAAAAAGAAATGTATATCTTAGAGGGTTGAAGTTACATTGACGTACATGCATTTGTAAAAACTCAGCAAATGTATACTTAATCTTATGCACTTTGTTATATGTAAATTTTACATTAAAAATACTGCAAACAGGGGCACCTGGGTGACTCAGTTGATTAAACGTCGGACTTTTGATTTCCATTCAGGTCATAAGGTCCTGAGATGAGACCCCAGTGGGGGCTCCTCGCTGGCCATGGAGCCTGCTTTTGACTCTCTCCCTCTCGCCCTCTGCCCCTTCCCCCTCTAAGAAAATACTGTAAACAAACATTGAACCCTAGTTAATAATATGTGGGCTGAAGTAATTTACTTTGAAATGCATTTTAAAAAGATGCATTGATGTTGGGGCACCTGGGTGGCTCAGTCGGTTAAGTGGTTAAGCAGTTAAGGGTCTGCCCCGCCCACCCACCCTGCTGGGCGCTCAGTGGCCTGTCTGCTGTCCCTCTGCCCCTCCCCCCACTTGTGCTCTCTTTTTCTCTCAAATAAATAAATAAAATCTATAAAAAAAATTGAGGGATAGCTAGATGGACAGACGTGATGATGCAAGTAGAATGTTAATGGTGGAATGTAAATGGTTAAGTACTGGAGGGGTTTTGTTGTAAATCTTTCAATTTTGCTGTATGTTTGAGGAAAAGACCTTCAATAACCACATATATCAGTCCTCTCATTTATTATTACTACTTTAATTACATAAATAAAAACACAGTCTAGTTTAAAAATGAAAAAAACAAAAACAAAAACCCTGAGAAACAGTCACCATCTCTTCCCCCTGGTTCCAACTTTCCTATCTTCTTCAGTGACAACTTCTGCTCTTGTCGGCTGTATAGTTTCCACACCTTTCTCTTTGCGTTTACATACATATATAGGTAAATACAAAACCACGTCACTCTCTGAATGAGTGTCTTTTCATACTACTCTGCAAGCGTGTCTTGGGGACCTCTCTGTCACTTCGCGCACGTCGCCTCAGTTTTAAATTGCTGAGTAGGATCTGCCTTGTTCAGGATGCAAAGCTCAGAGAGGACGTCTTGTCCAAGAGCAAACAGTAAATCAGAATTGCTGCGACAGAAACCCATTCTCCTTGTTCTGGGGCCCGGGGGCACCCCGGGGAGCGTGGCCGTGGCTGAGTGGGGGCGGGGCCGGGACCCAGGCCCTGTTATTTCGCGGAATGCTGGGGGGTGGCAGGTCTGGCTTAGCACCCCCGCTGGCGGAGGGGACCTGCCTGAGCTTGCGTGCACCCTGACCCAGGAGGAAGTCCGATGAGTGCTTCCTCTTTTCTTGCCCTCCGGGGACACTGGGGGAAGGCAGGGGGTTGTGAAACCGAACTGTCCCCCAACCCCCCTGGGGGGGACGGGGAAACCCATCAGCTGGAGGAGGCCACGCAGCTGGAGGCAGAAAAACAACTTCTTGGGCTCCCCTCAGCACCCCCTTTCCCGCCCAGTCCCGCCATACCCCTTGAGTCGGCGGTCAGCGAACTCTAGGATGGTACCGTGTAGGTGAGCTTCCAAGACACCTGTAGTCTCCCCCACCCACAGGAGAAAGCCCCAGCTCCTTACCAGCTTCTGCGGCCATTTCCAACCTGGTTTTCCACCTGTCTGCGCCCAGGGGCTTCAGGCTCAGAGGACACAGAAGTGTTTGTGGTTCATCCGTCAGGCCAGGCTGTTCCTCACAACAGTCTTTGTCAGGCTGTCTCTTCTGTCTGAAATACCCTTTGCCATGATCTTCTCTCAGCATCCTTTAAATGTCGATCTATCACCTCCTTCAAGAAGTCCTACTTGATGCGGAGTGCCTGGGTGGCCCAGCGGTTGGGCGTCTGCCTTTAGCTCAGGGTGTGATCCCGGCGTTATGGGATCGAGCCCCACATCAGGTTCCTCTGCTATGAGCCTGCTTCTTCCTCTCCCACTCCCCTTGCTTGTGTTCTCTCTCTCGCTGGCTGTCTCTATCTCTGTTGAATAAATAAAATCTTTAAAAAAAAAAAAAGGTCCTCCTTGATGCACCCCACGCTGGACCAGCTGGACCAGTATCCCTCCTACCTGGTCCTACAATATCATGGGCCTCTCATTCTCTACCGCAGCATTCTCCACTCTGTATCTGAGTTACAGTTTAAGTTTTTGTCTCCCTAATTCGATTGGATGTCGCTTGAAGGCCAAGACTATCTTGTTCATCTTTTTGTTCTTCCAGCCCCTAGCAGACATGCACGTAATAAGCCCTTAATAAATACTAATAGACTTAATCGAAGAATGAAGAGTTTGGTCTCAGTGCTATCATTCACTGGCTGTTTGCAAATCTTGGACTTCAGTTTCTTCGTCTGTAAAATGGGCATAGGAATAGTACCTGCATGGAACTTGCAAATAAGCAGAAGAAACAGACAATAAACAGATTAACTAATTATAAATATTATAGTGTCTGGTGGGGACAAGTTCTCCGGAGACAACTAAGGCACAGTGGGGGACGGAGCTAGAGGTGACGGAGAATAGAGGAACTTTAGGAAGGGGCATCCAGGACCTGTTGGGGTTGTTGTGAGTTTCTCAGGGGCTGATTTTCTCAGATTTTCATTTGCCTCTCTTGGAAGATGAGGGCAGCAGTGGCCTGCCTGGGAAGATATTGCTGTGAAATGAACATGGGCTACTTTGCAAATAAAAGGGGAAATATCTGAGCCCTGAAATAATGATCGTGGCTCTCTTCCCCATCCCCTATCCTGTTTTGAATACAAAACAATCAACAGTGGTCCCAAAGAATGTGGAATATGAAATGCAAATGCCCTCTGGAATAGGAAAATATATTTTTGAAAGAGCCATCATCTGACTCACTGTAAAGCGAAGCCCACGTTGTTCCCCAGCTCCTGTCCTCCCTCCAGCACTGAGCCCTGGGATGTGTCCTCTAGTCCAAATTTTCTCTTTACTCCTCAGTCTCCAGGGCACATTTACTGAGTTTGTGTACTCATTACAATCACCGGTTTTGGAGGGACACTGGAGACTCACAGACCTGGGTTTGAATCCCAGCCCTGTCGCTTGTTGGCTGTGTGACACGGGCAGGTGTCTTTACCTCTCTGGGCCATCCATTAATAATCATTCCTATCTCAAAGAGATTAAATGAGATGATACAAAGTGAGGGCACAATAATAAGAGCTTTTAATGCAATAATTTAATGACCCAGTGAAGTACCTACTCTTATCATTCCACTTTGCAGATGAGAAAACGAAATCATGGCTAGTGAAAGGTAATCGGTCCAGCTTCAATGCCTTTGTTTCCATCGTTCCTCCATTCCTGACCCACTGTCAAGTACACACCAAAAACTTTTCTTGACTTTTTCACCCTCTAAAAATCCTACCCAGCCTCAATTCTATCTCTGTCTCTGATATTTTTTTTAAGATTTTTTTATTTTTAAGTAATCTCTACACTCAACGTGGGACTCAAACTCACAACCCCAAGATCAAGAGTCACCTGCGCTGCAGACTGAGCCCATCAGGCGCCCCTGAAGTCTCTGATTTTTAAATTGACTTTTAGGGGCGCCTGGGTGGCACAGTGGTTAAGCGTCTGCCTTCGGCTCAGGGCGTGATCCCGGTGTTATGGGATCGAACCCCACATCAGGCTCTTCCACTATGAGCCTGCTTCTTCCTCTCCCACTCCCCCTGCTTGTGTTCCCTCTCTCGCTGGCTGTCTCTATCTCTGTCGAAAAAATAAATAAAATCTTTTAAAAAAAATAAACTGACTTTTAATTTTGAGTAGTTAATTTATCCAAGTGGTGCAGAGTTCAAGATTACAAAGGGTATGGTAGGGCCAGTAAGTCTCCTTCCCTGCTCTGTCACCCAGCACATCAACACTTGTTACTATCTGTCTTTTTGATTACAGCCATTCTAATGTTGTGCAGTGACATCTCACTGTGGCTTTAATATGTATTTCCCTAATGACTAATGATAATAAGCATCTTTTCGTGTGCTTATTGGTTATTTGTATAACTTCTTTGGAGAAATGTCTATTCAAATCTTTTATCCACTTTTCAATTATGTTGTCTTTTTATTGTTGAGTTGTAAGTGTATATTTATTTGGGGTCCCAGTCCCTTAGAAGATCTGTATTCGCCCCCATTCTGTGAGTTGTCTTTTCATTTTCTTCATCGTCTCATTTGCTGCACGAGTTTTTAGCTTCGATGAAGTCCAGTTTCAGTTTTGTTGTTTTTGTTACCTGTGTCACATTTGAGGACGCTTTGCTTAACCCAAGGTCATGAAGATATTTATAGTTTTAGCTCAGACATTTAGGTCTATGATTCATTTTTTATTTATTTTTGCGGATAGTGTGAGATAGGGGTCCAATCTCTTTATTTTGCATGGGGATATCTAGTTGTTCCAGCACCATTTATTGAAAAGACTATTCTTTCCCCCATTGAATTGTCTTGGCACCCTTGTGGGAAATCACTTGGCCATAATGTGAGGGTTGACTTCTGGACTCTCAATTCTGTTCCATTGTTATATATTTCTAGCCTTATGACAGTACCCCATTGTCTTGATTACTTTAATTTTGTAGTAAGTTTTGGAATTGGGAATTTTGAGTCCTCCAACTTCCTTTTACTTTTCAACACTGCTTGGCTGTTCTGAATTCCTTACATTTCCATATACATTTTAGGATGAGCTTGTCTATTTTTTTTGATAAGTGGGAATTATGTTGATCAATTTGAAGACTATCGTCACCTTCACAATATTAAGTCTTCCATTCTATGAAGAAATGTCTTTTCCATGAGCTATCTTTCCCATCCTAAGAGATGACTTTGGTTAAGCCTTCTTCAGTTTCTTTCAAGGGTAATTTTATTAGTTTTTGAATTATCTTGCACTACTTTTGTTAAAATTATTCCCAAGCATTTTATTCTTTTTGGTGATATAAATGAAATTGTTTTCTTAACCTTATTTTCAGATTGTTCATTGCTAGTGTATAAAAATACAATTAGTTTTGGGGCACCTGCGTGGGTCAGTCAGTTGAGCATCTGACTCTTGACTTCAGATCAAGAGATCAAGGGTCGTGAGATTTCAGGATCATGAGATCAAGCCCCGCATTGGGCTCTGTGCCGGGTGTGGAGTCTGCTTATGATTCTCTCTCCTCTTCTCCCTTTGCCCCTCCCAATAAATAAATAAATAAATAAATAATAAATAAAATGCGATTAGTTTTTATACATCCTTATTCTTTTTGACAACAGCTTTGTACTCCATTATTATATTATCATTTATTTTTCCAGTACCCAGTGATGGATATCTAGGTTATTTCCAACCCTTTCTTAGTAAAAGTGGTGGTTTATTGACTTCCCTTGTACATACCCATGAAGTCTCAAGTATTCTGATCTTTTCTCTCTCTGAGCTCTTACGTCTGTCAGTTCCCACCACCCTGGCCCATGCCGCCATCATATTATCCTTGCTTGACTGCCTCAGCCCACTCACTGAGTTCCCTGCTTTCCTCGTGCACCTCCACTCCATTCTCCCCCCAGCAGTCACACAGATCCCATTACAACACAAACCAGTGTGGCTTACTCCTCTGCTCAGAACCCTCCGATGGCTCTCATTTTGTGTCAATTAAAGTTTCATACCAACACCAAGACTTTCTGGCCTCACAATCTGATTTAACTACCTTTCCGACATCATCTCCATCACTCTCCCCTGCACCCACTCTGATCCAGCTACACGGCCTCCTTTATTCCTTGAACACACCAAGTGTGGTTGCACCTCAGGACCTTGGCCATTACTGTTCTTTCTGTTTGGAACCCGCTTCCCCCAGATTATCCAATGACTCATTCCCCCAATTTAGCAGGTCTCTGCTGTATGCTCCCTCCTCAGAGAGGTCTTCCCTGACCACTCTGTCTCAAGTCACATCCCACCCTCTTTTCCTGCTTTATTTTTCTTGTAATCCTATCACCCTTGTACATAAGATGCCAATTGATTTTCACAGTGATTCACTGAGATAAATACTATTTTTATTTCCACTCGATAGATGAGGAAACTGAGGCTCAGAGGGGTGATTTGATAAATGGCAGTGCCAGGGTTTGAACTCTAGACTGACACCAAGATGCAGCACTTAGCACTACTTGTCGTCAGCTGCATTCCCCATGACAATGAATGAATGAATGAATGAATGAATGAATGAATCGATAACATGCTTGCCACCCCAAGTACTGGTAAGGCAGTGTTTTAGGATAAATTTGTAATTGTATAAATGTTCTTTGATGCCAATATGCGTTAGATTTTTTTAATTAAAAAGAATGACAATACCAAATTGACAAGGATGTGGAGAAACTGGAAACCATACATCACTGGTCGGAATACAAAATGGTATAATCACTTTGAAAATCAATATAGAGATGTATTATCAGATTAAAACATACACTTACCATTTGACCCAGCAATTCCAGTCCTAAGTATTTACTCAAGAGAAATGAAAACGTGTCCATACAAAGGCTTGTGCATGAATGTTCATAGTAGCTTTATTCATGTAACCTAAACCTGAAAACAATCCAAATGTTCATCAACAAGTAAATGGATAAACAAAGAGTGATACGTGTCTACTATGGAATACTACTCAGCAGTGAAAAGGAACAAAATACCACAACACGTAACAACATGGAAAATCTCAAAAGCAATATGTAAGTAAAAGAAGACAGACATAAAAAAGAAGCATACTGTATGATTGCATTTATATAAAATTCTGGAAAAGGCAAAGCTAACCTATAATAGACAAAAAGCCAAAAACAGTGGTTACCTAAGGCAATGGAGGAGGGAGAAGTTGACTGCAATAGCGTATAACGGAACTCTTTGGAGTGATAGAAATGTTCTATATCCTGTTTGGGGTGGTGGTTACACAGGTATATACCTTTACCAAAACTCATCAAGCTGAATATTTTAATTGTGCATTTTATGTATAAAACTATGCCACAGTAACATTGATAAGAGCTTTGGAAACACACGCACAAGTTTTTGTTGCAGCATTACTTCAATAGCAAAAAAAGGGGGAGGTGGAATTGGCTGGTAACAGGACAAGGTTTCTGCTGCTGTGGTCCTTTGCCATCAGAACGACAAACTTGTGGAAGAAGGTCTAGCTGATGCTAATGATGACCTCTCGTGTCCCCAAAACATGCACTGCTCTTCCAGGAGGCTCTCTCTGGTGGCTGGAGCAAGCATGGGGCAGGCCAGAGGTGCTGGGGGATTAATACCCCCAGGAGCATCCCTCATCCAATGTCCGCCACACCTTCCAGGAAGGATAATGATGAAGTGGGAATACTAAACTGTCTCCAGAATTCCCTCTCCAGCAGGAGTGAGTTCCAGGAGCCCACAGTAGTAACTTGATTGACAATGCTCCCTTAATTGGCTTTCTTCCCCGTCCTATCTTATCCACTGACTCCCCAATCAGTGTTTTCTGCATCTCCCAAATAACCCAGTTTCACCTGAATCCATGTCTAGGGTCTGCTTCTGGGGAGCTCAAATTAAGACTAATGGATGAGGGGCGCCTGGGTGGCTCAGTTGGTTGAGAGTCTGCCTTCAGCTCAGGTCATGATCCCAGAGTCCTGGGATCCAGCCCCCTGTTGGGGTCCCTGCTCAGCGGGGAGTTTGCTTCTCTTCCTCTGCCCCTCCACTGCTCTTGCTCTCTCTCTCTCTCTCAAATAAATAAATAAAATCTTTTTTTTTAAAGACTACTGGATGATACCAAGAGTCAGTCAAGATGTGGGGAAATGAGGGGAGGAGGCTGGGGGGATGGGGTAACTGGGCAATGGACATTAAGGAGGGCACGTGATGTAATGAGCACTAGGTGTTATAAAAGACTGATTGAATTAATTGAATTTAAATTTTAAAGAGATGTGGGGAAATGTTAAGAGAAGAATTTTGGCAGCAGCCATTCTGCAAGCCACCATCATTCTTGGCAAAGCAAGTCTTTACAGAATTCTTACACAGGTCCATAGGGCACATGGTAGCCCAAAGTTTTGTGCTATCTAGGTGTCCATGACCAGGGGGATGGACACATAAACTGTGGAGAATGTAGACAATGACCTTTAGCAACAGGGCGAAATAATATCAACAGTGATGGAGTGGGTGGGGGGAAGCACAAAATTGAGTAAGTACCATTCAAGTAAATTAAACACAGAATTAAAATTATTTTTAAAGGGGTACCTGGGTGGCTCAGCTGGATGAGTGTCCAACCCTTGGTTTTGGCTCAGGTCATGATCTCAGGGTCCTGGGATTGAGCCCCACGTCGGGGTCCATGCTCAGCATGGAGTCCGTTTGAGACTTTCTCTCTCTCCCTCTGTCCCTCCCCCCTCTAAAATAAATAAATAAATCTTTAAAAAAATTATTTTTAAAATCATATATGTGTATTTAAGCACAGATACCAAACACACAAGAGCAAGGTCATTATCTTTTAATTCGTGGTTCTGTCCCCCTCGCCCCCCCACACACACATTTAGTCATGTTTGGAGACATTTTTGGTTGTCACAAGTGGAGAAGGAGGTTGCTACTGGCGTTTAATAGGTGGAGTCCAGGACGGCTGTTCATCATCTTACCATGCCCAGGACAGCCCCCCCAACAAAGAATTATGCAGCCCAAATGCCAATAGTACTGAAGTTGAGAAGCCCAGTGTAGGGGCGCCTGGGTGGCTCAGTCGTTAAGCATCTGCCTTTGGCTCAGGGTGTGATCCCAGCTTTCTGGGATTGAGCCCCACATCAGGCTTCTCCGCTGGGAGCCTGCTTCTTCCTCTCCCACTCCCCCTGCTTGTGTTCCCTCTTTCGCTGCCTGTCTCTCTCTGTCAAATAAATAAATAAAATCTTAAAGAGAGAGAGAGAGAGAGAGAGAAGCCCTGTGTAGCCCTGCGCAGTATTGCTGAATGAATGAGTGAATGAGCAAATGAAGAGATGATGGTGGCCTGAAGTGGCTGCTAGCAGTGGGACTACAGAAACGCTGTAAGAGAAGTGTATTTGGCAGAGTTTAGTGTGACAATACCTCTCTTTTTTCCAGGAGCAGATGTGCTCTGTCTTTGCCTGGTCCTGGGCACATCTCATTCATGTGGGGCCTCCCATTGCCCTCCAGCATCCCGCCCCCTCAATTTTCAAAGTCCTCTGAGCTGCCGGAAACTGGGCAAGAATGAGCCAGGGCGGTGCCTGCGGGTGAGAAACTTTGCATGCCCTTTGAATAGCGCGGGGCCGTGAATCGGAAACCGCTGACCACAGAAGGACCGGGAAGGCTTGGGACACGGTGTGGGGGAGGGACCTGGGCTTGTAAGAGGGGATTGGAACGGTAAGGAAAACTGATCAGAACACCTGGGGAGGGAGGGAAGCGATTAGAATTCTGTGAGAGTGCCAAGGACACGGGTTAGGATCCTTGTGGGCTGAGTTGGAATCCTTTGATGAGGAGTTAAAATCCTTGAGGGTAGGGTTGAAATTTTTGGATGGATCGGATTAGAATCCTGAGGGGTGGATTAAAATCCTTTGGGAACAAGATTGGGATTATCCAGGAGCAGGATTAGAATCCCTGGGGTTAGGGGTGCCTGGGTGGCACAGCGGTTAAGCGTCTGCCTTCAGCTCAGGGCGTGATCCTGGCATTATGGGATCCAGTCCCACATCAGGCTCTTCCGCTATGAGCCTGCTTCTTCCTCTCGCACTCCCCCTGCTTGTGTTCCCTCTCTCGCTGGCTGTCTCTATCTCTGTCGAATAAATAAATAAAATCTTAAAAAAAAAAAAAAAAGAATCCCTGGGGTTAGGATTGTGAATCTGGAGGGCTGGGTCAGAATCCTTTGAAGAGAAGGGTTAAAATCCAGTTGGCTGGATTAGAATCCTTGGGGGCAGGATTAGAAACCTCCGATTGGGTGAGGCTAAAAAAATCCTTCAAATGTGAAATTCAAAATCCTTTGGGGGCAGAATTAGGATTTTGGGACGAGTTGGTGTTGCAGTTCTTGGGAGGACGGATTTAATCCCTTTGAGGACAGTATTAGGGTTTGGGGGGGCGGGGATTATAATGCGTTAGGGCAGGTGTAAGGTTATTTGGAGGAGGGGGTGGGGTTAGGATCTTTGGGGGACTGATTAAAATTCTTAGGGGCGGGTTTATTATCCTGACAGGGCTAGGATCCTTAGGGGCAGACTTAGAAGCCTTGGATGGGCGGTGCTTAAAAAAAAAAAACCTTGGAGGCGCCTGGGTGGCTCAGTTCCTTAAGCGTCTGCCTTCGGCTCAG
>NC_048230.1:71059168-71071255 GCF_002007445.2 Ailuropoda melanoleuca | reverse complement strand
AACCGGGGTACACCACCGAGGCCTAGAGGCGAGCGGGAGGGGACCCGGGCGGTTCAGCGCCAGGAGAGCCGGAGAAGCCGCGGGGCGCTCAAGCCCCTCAGAGCACTGCCCTTGCCTCTTCTCGAAAGTTAGCCCGTCTCCCTTTGGGCACGGGCGCCCCGGGACTCCGGGGGCCGCTGAGCTGGGGGGGCGCTCGAGCTGCGAGGATCCGGGCTGCCCGCAGGACGAGGGGCGGGAGCCCAGGTGAGTGGCNGGGCCGCTGAGCTGGGGGGGCGCTCGAGCTGCGAGGATCCGGGCTGCCCGCAGGACGAGGGGCGGGAGCCCAGGTGAGTGGCGTGCATGCGGCCGCTGAGCGTCGCCTGAGGGTCTTCGCTGCAGGGGAGCCCGGGGTGGGGGGCAGGGCCGGCTGGGGTGCGGCGGGAAGGGGCCCTCGCGGGGAGCGGCGGACCGGCGGTGGGTTGAGGTGCCGGGGGAAGAGATGGCCCAGCTGCGAACCTGGAGAAGCTCTGAGGAGGGGAGCTCTGGCCACCGAGTCACTTCGATCCAGCTCCGCTTCTCGGAGCCGTCCAGGTTCCCTTTCTGCAAAAGAAAAGAAAAAGAAGGAAGGGATGGGGCTTCACGGAGACCGGGAGGGGAAGGCCCTTACGGTTCCTGGAGGGGGTGGGGGTGAGGGTGGGGTGACGGGTCACGGCGGGTGGGCAGCGGGTTGGCAGCCGCCGTGGGGAAGGGGACAGCTGGCCGTAGGCGCGACGTGCGAACCACACCCGGGCGGGGCTGCAGCTGGGCCCGCTCGCTGCGCTCCCTCCTCCTTCCGCGCTGGGCGCTGATCCACAGCAGGTCTGGGTCAAACCTCAAAACCTCCCGGACAGACCACAGAGTGTCTGCCCCATCATTTTCCTCTTCGTCAGACCTTGGGCCAAGTCGTTCTCTCTCTCCAAATTCCAGTTTCCTCATCAATCAGATGGGGCTCTTACTCTTTCTCCAAGGCTACAGTGAGCTAGGTGTGGGGGTCATGCAAGGGGAAGTGGGATTCCGGGAGCAACCGGCCTGTTGACCTTGAGCAAGGGATTTGGCCTTCCTGTGCCTCCGTTTTTACACCTGTAGGATGGGGTTATTAATAATAATGACTCCCTCACAGGGTCATTTTGAAGGTTAGGTTGTTATTGATGGAAAGCTCTTAGAGCACGATGAACTATTGTCGTAGCTATGACAGTCTAGCCCAGTGCTTCTCAAACTTTGGCAGTATACCAGAATCACCTGGAAGGCTTGTTAAAACACGGATTTCTGGGCCCTAACTCCAGATTTCTGAGTCAGTATGTTCAGCCCAGGGCTCTGAGAATTTACATTCCCAAGTGATGCTGTCGCTGCTGGTCCAGGGACCATGCTTTGAGAACCACTGCTGTAGCCTTTGGCCAGCACAGAGAAAGCCTTCGATAGATATTGAATCCTTTATCCCATGGCTTTGTCTTCACTATCCTTTTTTTTTTTTTTTTTGAGGGTGGGGGAGAGATGTTGAAATAAAGGGAATAATATACTAATATCCCATGAACCCACCACCCAGAGTTTAATGTTAGCATTTTGTCGTTTGCTTCTGATTTTTTTTTAAAGATTTTATTTATTTATGTGACAGAGAGACAGCCAGCGAGAGAGGGAACACAGCAGGGGAGTGGGAGAGGAAGAAGCAGGCTCCCAGCGGAGGAGCCCAATGTGGGACTCAATCCCAGAGCGCTGGGATCACACCCTGAGCTGAAGGCAGACGCTTAACGTCTGCGCCACCCAGGCGCCCCTGCTTCTGATTTTTTAAAAATAAAATTATTAAAAGTGGCAGGTCAGATTGAACCCTCTCCACCTTTTCTCTCTCTCAGTCCTGTTTTTCTCCCTCCCCAGAGGCAACCATTGTCATGAAATATAGTCCTTTCCAGTCTGTGCCTTTAAGAATTTATTACATAGGTATGGATGCATAAATAATGCAGACAATTGTTTTTCTGTGTTTTAAAGATCTCCAAAAATGCTATCCAGCTGTGAGGTTCTTCTGCAATACCATTTTTCTTTTCCTTGCCTTATCATTAAGTTGTCAGGGTCTAGCCTGGGTGAGAAGCAGAGATGTAAGTAGTTCCTTCCTTCTCAGTGGAGTGCCCCAGCAGGTGACCACCCTACCTGATTTCTCATTCCCCTGTTGCTGGACATTCAGGTGTGGAACAAGGTGTTTACTACAACAAACATTCTGCTGGGGCCATCCTGGATGTATGCCATATACGTCGAACTCCACGTCAAACTCCAGCATGCTCCTCCAAATGAGCCAGCCGGGTGCCCCAAAATATCCTTGGAATTTTTTAAACTTTATTCTTATTTTTTAAAAGATGTATTTATTTGAGAGAGAGAGCAAGCAAGCACACAGAGGGAGAAGGAGAAGCAGGGAGCCGGATGGGGGGCTTGATCCCAGGACCCTGGGATCATGACCTGAGCCGGAAGCTGACATTTAACCAACTGAGCCACCCAGGCGCCCCCCTTAGATATTTTAATGCCCACATCGTATTCCACTGTCTGGATGCACTATAATTTGTTTAACCATCCTAGGAAAGCACTTTAATGTAGTTTGCAATTCGTAAATTCTTTTGAGTCAAAATTCACGTAGCATTATAAACTTCACCATTTTAAAACTAACAATTTGGTGGCATTTACTACATTCACAGTGTTGTGCAGCCAACATTTCCATAAGGTCCCCAAATATTTTCATCTCCCCAAAAGGAAGCATTGAACCCATTAAAGCAGTCACTCCCGCTCCTCCCTCCCCACAGCCCTTGGCAACTGCCAGCCTGCTTTTTGTATCTTCGGATTAATTTATTCTGGCTTCATCCACATAAGATAATGTTTGCAGGGTTCACCCAAGTTGTAGCATGTATTGATATTTCGGTTCTTTTTACGGCTGAATAATATTTCATTGTATGTATGTACTGCAATTTGCTTACGCATTCGTCGGCAGATGGAAATTTGGGTTGTTTCCACCTTCTAACTGTCGTGAATAGTGCCGCTGTGAGCATGCGCCTACAGGTATTTGTTTGAGCACCTGTTTTCAGTTTCTTGGGTTTACACCGAGGAGTGGAATCACTGAGTCGAATGGTAATTCCATGTTTAACTTTTTGAGAAATTGCCAGACTGTTTTGCACCATTTTACGTTCCCGTCAGTCATGTAGAAGGGTTCCAATTTCTCTGCTTCCTTGCCAACACTTGCAAGGCGTTTTCCTTTTTTAAAAATTACTATTATTGTAGCCACCCTAGTGGGTGTGGGAAGCATACTTCTTAATCTCACCCTAACCAGGCTGCTCCCTGGGGGCCTTTAGCCCTGAGGGTGAGGAGTAAATTATCTGCATTCAAGGGAACAGGCAGGTCTTGCACTTTAAACTCTTCCTGGAAAGTAAGGGCAAAGACGTGTTGGTTTCCTAAACTACTGTATCACTAACACATAGTAGGTGCCTGGCACATAGTAGGGCCTCAGAAACTTTGAACGTAGGAGTGTTGGACAACCTCTCCCCTCCTGAGATACTTCAGCACATAGGTGTATGTCAGTTGGCCCCACGTACTGATTCTTTATAATTGGTTGCCAAGTTTTAACATCAAGAGAACTCACACAAATCTGGATTTCTGTCTTTTGAAAAACTAAGGAAGTTGGCAATAGTGGGACTAGAGACTCCGCCTCCCATCCCCCTCTGCTATTCACTCATGGCAGGTGAAGCTTTCGCAGGAGCTCCCCTGTGGACTACCCCCAGGGCTGTCGGTTTGCACCACCTTTTCTTGGATCACTTTCTTCATGTGGGTGTCCCCGTGGGCCTCCACGGCCATTTGAGTTTTCAAGTCCTGCCCCCCAGTCATGATAAGGCCTCCCCTTTTATAGAAAAAGAATGTCAGGTCCAGAGAGGGTAAGTAGCTTTCCCAAAGTTACACAGCATGTGAGTGATACAATCTCTCTTAGCTTCCATCTTTATAAACAACCCCCCACAGCACTTTGGTCCCCACCCCCTGTCTCCAGCTTCCTCCTCCCCAGGGCTGGGAGTTTCAGTGTACTTCCAGGGGCTTGGGTAATGATGCCGAAGAAACCCTTGCTCCACCGTAAAACACACCCTTATTCTTGGCTGGTGCCTGTGGCCCTCTACCTGTCGCTGCACCCTCCGAATGTCACTACACTGGGGTCTGCATTCCTGATACTGCCCTAAGACACCCGCCCAAGCTCTACCATCACCCTGAAAGCCTTTGGTCTAGGAGATTTGCTGCAGCCAAGCGAATAGGAGACCTTTCCTCATCTCTGTCAGAGAAATGAAGAACCGTGCATAGAGGGCAGGAGACCTGAGTGCGAGGGCCCACATTGCCTCATAGAAGCTATGATGCGTTCGGCAAATCCCTCACTCTCTGAGTCTCAGATTCCTCGTCTGAAAGATGGGAATAAGGACACTACCTCCCAAGTCACGTAGAAGTCCTTTGATGTCAACACACACAAAAACGATGTTCCATATTTTCTGTGGGCATACGTGTCTTAGTTTGAGTTTCCTTCAAAGCAGATCCTAGAAAAGGAGCCATGTGCATTTACTATTTGGGAGGGGATCCCAGAAACCCCTGGGAGGAGAGTGGGGAAGCCAGCCAGAAGAGAAGGCAGCCAATAGCAGTGTGTTATCAAGCCTGTCACTACCGTGGGCCCCAGGAAACCAGTTCCACTCGGAGCCCTGGGACCCAGTGAGCATGCGCGGCCGGTGAGGGAACTGGGGTATTTATCCGCCTGCTTCTGTCAGTCCCTGGTTGAGGGCTGCTCCTGGGGGGGGTGATATTTTCTAGCATTTGCACTTGCCAAGCTCACGGGCAGAGTAGGCGCTAATGGCCACAGAGAAATCTCTCAGGCAAAGAAATACAGGTGCCACCAGCAGGAGTGCTCTGAAATGATGAAGGGCAGCGTGGTGGGAGAGCGCACGGACAGATACCGTGCGTGCGTCCATACGCGTGTGCGTCAGTGCAGAGACACAGCGACCCGAGGGGCAAGGGGTGGCCGTGGAGAGCCTGTAAAGGGAGTAATCCAAAGGCACCTTAGATTCTTCTGTGAGGTTTTCCTCTTTAATAAGGATGATGTCCTGCCTTACCAGGTGATGAAAGATAATTTTAAAAACAAAATACATACCCTCCAAAACAGAAAAGAAACTGAGACTCTGTCAACTATAAAAAAGCAGCTGTTGAAAGGTCAGAGCATGCATTATTGTGGCTTCAAGGTTTCTATTTGTGGAGGACCGATTTGGGGGCAGCTGACCTTGGAGCATGATGGGAAATTAGAGTTCAAAGTTGGCCCTCGGGGGCAAACTGGCACCCATGTCCTGTCTGAAGGGGGCAGCTTCCACTCAGTTCCAGTCAAGCAGGGGCTTCATTCCTCTCCAAGCGCAGATGAACAAACATGGATATCCCTTTTCAGTTTAGACATTTATTTATAACTTGTTTCGATGAGGAAAACCAGGGCACCCAGGAGGCTGAAGGAGACTTCATTCAATTATTCAAGAATTTATTGAGTACCTGCTGTGTCCTCATTTTACACACCGAGTTAGAGCAGTGCACAAAACAATCACTTTCCCTCATGTGTCTTACATTACAAGGATGACGGATCATAAACAGATCCCTAGGTAATTTATTAGTGTGTTAGTTCAGGTCCTTTGAGAAGCAGACTCTCATCTCAGAGAGATTAAATATGCAAGAAAAAGCTCTGTGGGAATGAGTGTGGGAGCAACTAGGAGAGGCTAGGAGAGTCAGTAGATGGCAAGGCATGTTGGACTCCAAATGAAGAAGAAAGGGAAGGAGGAAAGGAGGGCAGGAAGGAAGAAGGAAAAGAGAGGTGGAAATGTCTTAGACTCCAGTGCAGTTTCAAGGAAAGCTTGGCAAGCTGTTCGGGGAGCCCTTAGCCACAGCCTCCTGTCAGAGGTCCCACTGGCATGGCCTGCCTCAGTTTCCCTGCCACACTCCATCATTGGCTGGAAACAGCCGATAGCAATAGTGATGATGGACTTCAAAGCATGGCAGCTGGGCCATTGGTCAATTCCACTCTCTGTAGTCCGAGACCTGAGAGGCCCATCTTCATGGCCACCACATCAACTGCTGGGTAAAGCCACGAAGAATACAGCTGGGAAGGGCTAAAAAGTGATGGGAGTTGGGGACGATGAGGGAAGGCCTCTCTGAGCAAGTGAGATCTGCAAAGAGACTTGGGTGACGTGAAAGAGGCTTTTTGGGTGAAGAACATTCCAGAAAGTAGCATGTGTGATGGCCCTGAGGTGGAAACATGGTTGGTGAATTAAGGAATACCAAGAGGCTAGTGTGGCTGGAAAGGACGCATCAAGGGAGGAAGGCAAGACTACAGGGTTGGGGGGAACCCAGATCATGGAGCCTTGTTAGCCACAGAGGGGACTTGGGCTTTTATTCCAGGTGAGATGGGAGCCCCAGGAGTTGGTGAGCAGAGGAGGCACGTGAACTGATTAATATTTTAAAAAGCTTGCTTGTCTCTAAGAGGCAGGATGGGGATTCAAACCCAGCTCTTCATGACATCAAATCCTATCCTGGAGTTTCCAAACTTGCTTGCCACCTGCTTACCTTAAAGATAAAATTATTCTAAGGAGGTTCACAATTGCCCTTGAATTCTGGACTTGAACAGGTGACCCGGAGGTAACAATGAACATGCTAGGAATTTACTCCATGTTTAGGACAAGTAGTTGACACACACGCATCTTAGAGCCAGCCCTCTGGCCAAGTCAGGCGAATGACCCCGGGCCTTGAGTTCCTCTTCAACGTGTTGCTCTGTCCCTTGCTATTGTGTAAACCAGGGCACCACGCTCACCCTCTCTAGGGCGCTGCTCTACCTGCATAACGAAGGTCTCGCCATCCCCTTCCTGTTTGCCAAGTCCATGTTTTGAGCTCTTTGATGAGAAAGAAGCTGAGGGTCAGGAAAAGGGAGTGACGAGGAGTCAGGGGTGAGCCCGGCATGTCCACTGGGGATAACAATCACTTGGGGGTTTAGGTGGTTCATTGAGAAAACAGGGAACTAGAGGAGGGGAACTACACGGCTCTGCATGCCTGGAAACTCTTCCGGAAGTTGTCCCTGTGGGGGGAAGTCTTTTTCTCCACCTCCATGGCGAGCTGTACCGAGAAGCTTCCTCTAATTGGACAGTCTTGGCCCGGGGCGGTAGAGGTCTGCCTTCCTGAACTTCCTGTTTGGGTTCCTCGTCCCCATGCTGCAGTTCCCCACTGTAGCCTCTGGGGCCCACCCCGGTGAGAGGCAAGAGAGCTGGTTCTCATGCTACCTGCCACCGACCACCCGGGAAACCTTTCTGCCATGGATCTCTGTTTCCGCATCTGTAAAATAGGCTCTTAACTCTGGTCCTGCTGACTTCACCCAACTATGGTCAGGCCTGTAGAAGGTTGAACACAATAAATTTACTCCACAAACATATATGGAGGGCCTGATACATGCCAGGCACATTCTAGGCATGGTGTCAATGCCGTCAGCTTCTTGGGGTCCATATTCCACACATCCTCACCTATGCTAATGGATCTAGTACCCTCTTCTCATCCATCAAAACCTACTGTCTATGAAGTCTTCTCCATAAGCCATTTACACTTAAGTATGAATTGCAATCCCTCGTAAGAATTTCCTCTGCACTGGGCAGCACTCTTTGAGGTTTAAGGGGGGCAGAAATCCAACTTAAACTGGCCCACACAGGAGAGGGAGATTATTGGGAAGTCCATGAACACATCTCCTTCAGGAAGGGCTGCATTCCAGGGCTTGGGAATCTGTGTTTCTCCATTTCTTGGCTCTGCTTTGCAACTCTTTTCCAGCCAAAGGCCAATGCATGACTCTCAATATCCAGGATGGAGTCACGTGTCCACCTTTGCTTCTGTTACTGCAACTCTGATTGGCCAGACTTGGTCAGACACATCCCCCCATTGACATCCACAGCCCGAGGTTGAAGTCAGCTCTACCCCAATCCATGAAATGAGGATGGGGGAGAGGTGGTTCCCAAAGGAAGACTGCGGAGTGGTTCTCAGAAGAAGCGGGAGCAGAGACTATACAGGAAAGAACTATCATCCAACATCTCGCTCCATATTTGGAGAAACTGAGGCCCAGAGAGATGTTGGGACTTGCCTGAGCTCACATGGGGAGCCCGTGGCAGAGGTGAAACCAGAATCCAGGGCTCCTCAGCCCCAGCCCTCACAGTCCTCTGCTTGAGCCTAAAAGCTCCTTAAAAACCATCTCCTGCCCACCCCACAGGAAGTCCAGGCAGCACCCTGGCCTCCCTGCCTCGGGCTTCCCTCCGAGCATGCAGGAGGAGTCTCTGTGGCTCCATGGCCCGCCTGGTGACCGTGGGAAGCACCCACTTGAGTAAGCTGAACTTTCTCATTTCCCTTTGTGTAATGCCTGCAGAAGCTCAGGGGGAGCAAGTTTCAGTTTCCAGGAGCTTCGCAGTGACCTGAGAAAGTGTCTTTGCCAAGGGTCAGGAGTTCTTTTTTTTTTTTTTTTAAGATTTTATTTATTTATTCGATAGAGATAGAGACAGCCAGCGAGAGAGGGAACACAAGCAGGGGGACCGGGAGAGGAAGAAGCAGGCTCATAGCGGAAGAGCCTGATGTGGGGCATCAGGCTCGATCCCATAACGCTGGGATCACGCCCTGAGCCGAAGGCAGACGCGCTTAACCGCTGTGCCACCCAGGGGCCCCGGGGGGGGGGGGCGGTCAGGAGTTCTAAGCTAGTCTGGGACCAGACAAACAACTTCTGCTCTCAGAGCCTGGCTTTGAGTTACATTAGACAAGAATCACGTGTTCAGAGGTTTTTAATAAGCTTTTCACATCCCTGTCACCCAGGACCTCGGGCCAAGCCTGAGAAGCAAGGGCTTCCTCCTTTACAGGGCAGGACATGAAGCCCAGGGGAAGAGACCTACTGACGGTCACATAGCCAGGCAGTGGTGGAACCGGGATCCAAACCCAAGTCTTCTGACCCCAAGTGCAGCCCTCACTCCACTACATCGGTGGATCTCCTGAAGAATTGCGAGAAATGCAGATTCCAGGCCCTCATTCCCAGAGACTCTGTTTCATTCAGTCCAGATTGTAGCCCGGGGATATGCAAGAAACAGTGAGGACTATTTGGGTGCGAGCAGTAAAAATACGATTCAAACTGTCTTATACCAAATTGAGAATTTATTTGCTCATAAAACGGAAAAATCCTGAGGTTGGCAGTTTTCAGGCATCGCTGGGTCCAGGTGTTCATACGTGTCTTCGGGAATCACTCTGTCTCCATCGCTCAACTCTGCTGGCCTCTGTGATGGCTTCACGCTAAGTCAGCCCCTCCTGTGATGTCAGAATGACTCCCAAGAGCTCTAGCTCCCTACACATACACCTACATTGGCAATCCTTAGAGAAAGAGAGTTCCTTTTCCCTAATTTTCCCAGCAAATCCCAGGGCCAATTCTGATTGCCTCAGTTAGGATCACATACATACCTATAGCTGAACCAACCACTGGTGGTCGTCAGGGGATGTGGAATTCTCCGATTGGCCAGACCTGTATCAAGTTGTCAATCCCCAAAGGCAAGCGATGTGTTAGCCTCCAGAAGCTCCCTGCGCTGAGTGGGAGAAGGCTGGTTTCTCAAGGAAACTCCAGGTGCTGTTATCAGAAGAGGGATGGATGCTGAGGAAGCAAGAGCAAAAGGTATTCTGCTCAAGTAGAAGGATCGCACAGATCACCTGGGCATTGTTGAAATGCACATTTTGACTGGGGGTGGGCTGTGAGTCTGCATTTCCTTTTTAAAAAAAGATTTTATCTATTTATTTGGGAGAGAGAGCATGTGTGCACAAGGAGGGGAGGGGCAGAGGGAGAGGCAGACTCCTCCCTGAGCAGAGAGCCCAGTGCGGGGCTCGATCCCAGGACGCCGAGATCATGACCTGAGCTGAAGGCAGACACTTAACTGACTGAGCCGCCCACGTGCGCTGACTCTGCATTTCCAACAGCTCCTCTGTGATGCTGCTGCTGGTCCCACACTGTCACACACGGTAGCCACATGCTCTGTTGCATTTCTTTTTTTTTTATTTTTTTTAAAGATTTTATTTATTTATTTGACAGAGATAGAGACAGCCAGCGAGAGAGGGAACACAAGCAGGGGGAGTGGGAGAGGAAGAAGCAGGCCCACAGCAGAGGAGCCTGATGTGGGGCTCGATCCCATAACGCCGGGATCACGCCCTGAGCCGAAGGCAGACGCTCAACCGCTGTGCCACCCAGGCGCCCCAAACTCTGTTACATTTCTAAGCTCACTTCAAGCCACTGGATCACCAGGCATCTGCAGTCCCTTCCTGCAGAAAGGGCCTAGGCTGTGTCACCTCCTCCCTCATCCTCTCCTCGCCCTCATCCTCCCATGGCCCCCAAACCCACCCAAACAGCAGCGCCATCTATTAGGGAAGCAACTCACCAACGTGTTGCAGACTCAGCTGCCAAGTCCCAAGTCATAGCTGGGGACACTGTCCGCTGTGATCTTCGGGAACCTTTATATGAAGAGCTGCATAATAAATTCTCATTTGAATTTAGTGTTCACAAAATATTTGTTTCTGTTGACAAATTGCTGTGCTCCCTGGAATTTTATGGTGACAATGTACAAATTCCCTTTTTTACCTTGCCCATAAAGAAGCTGAGAGAGAAATCTAGTAGGCAGTAGCAGTGGCACCCTGGGCTTCTGGTTCAATACTCTTTCCTTTCTAAATGGGGTAGCATAACTCTTTTTGAGTCTTGAAGCACTCTGGATATGGTCTAATATTACAGACTCCCTCAATTCTTTATGGAAGTCAGTACTTCTTTGGAACATTTTTTTTTTTAAAGACTTTATTGGGTGCCTGGGTGACTCGGTTGGTTAAGCAACTGCCTTCAGCTCAGGTCACAATCCTGGAGTCCCAGGATCAAGTCTCACATCGGGCTCCCTGCTCAGCAGGGAGTCTGCTTCTCCCTCTGACCCTTTCCCCTCTCATGCTCTGTCTCTCTCTCATTCTCTCTCTCTCAAATAAATAAATAAAAATCTAAAAAAAATAAAGATTTTATTTATTTTTTTGAGAGGGAGAGAGAGAGCAGGAGGAGGATCAGAGAGGGAGGGAAAGGAAGGGGGAAAGAATCTCAAGCAGACTCTTTGCTGAGCATGACCCCGATGCAAGGCTCGATCTCACAACCCTGAGGTCATGACCTGAACTAAAACCAAGAGTCAGACACTTAACTGACTGAGCCACCCAGGCGCCCCTTTGGAACATTCTTGACTTTCCCCAAATCTTGATTGGAATCCTCCCCATTCATCAAAACCCAACTTGTTATCCTGCTGCTCGATTATTATAAACAGGCTGCTTTTTCTATGAACACGTTAACATATACGTGTTAGTGGCAGAACCCCGATGTATTCATTCTACAGAAATGGCTTGATACTATATATCTTTTGAAGTTTGGTTTTTTTAAGTCAATAAGTATCTTGGCAATCTTTGCATGGCTTTGACTGTCTTTGCCAATCTGTAACAGCTTCTTTGTATGTGGCTTTGGAACATAATTCTGTATATACAGTCTTCCCTATTCAACTCAGTCCCTGGAGCAGGAACCACATCCTGATGCTTTTACTGTGGACTGATTACAGGCTCTGGGCATTCATTTATTCACTAATTGTAATTTATGCTCCTACTATGTGCCAGGGAGATGCTAAGCCAAGTGCTGAGGGCCACAGCCATGAGTAGGACCAGCTATGCTGCAATGATGGAAAGGTTGTCTGTCTGCACTGTTGCATTCCACAGCTTCGAGCCACAGGTGGCCATTGAGCACCTGAAACTGGCGAATCCTAGAGGAGATGAGCTATACCTGTAACATACACATTGGGATTAGAAGACTTAGTGTGCAAAACACAAGTATAAGGTGTCTCATTGATACTTTTTTAAACTTTAAATTTTTTAATTTATTTATTTTTTAAATTTTTATTTTTTATTTTTTTTTTCAAGATTTTATTTATTTATTTGACAGAGATAGAGACAGCCAGCGAGAGAGGGAACACAAGCAGGGGAAGTGGG